>NW_017670834.1:204928-215820 GCF_001879085.1 Nicotiana attenuata | reverse complement strand
AAAATACATGCAAAATGTAAAGATACAGTTGAAAGTCGAATTAGNTAGTTGAATGTGCGTGCTGTTTTAGTTGTAGTTATGAATCCTAGTACTAAATCTAGAGCCATGAAGTCGACCTAATAGATACCGTTGTTAGTTTTTTTAGTATTAGTTTTAGTTTTGGCTTGTACTTAAATGAACAATGGACTGTGATCATTTATATGCCTGTTTGAATCTGGTCTGAGTTAGCTGAATTCGAATGCATGTAAGCCTATTAGTTCAATTTGCTGGATTTACAAATGTTTAAACTCAGCATATGTTAGATCTAATAAATATCACTAGTTAGTCTCTTAGTTTGAGCTGTTTGACCATGACACTGCCTATTCATGAGCATCAAAAACGAATTTCTACAGTCATATGGCTAGGACATCTTTACAAGGATGCAAGTCTGCAACTATTTTATTCTCATGCATTATTTGATTTGTGTTTAATAATGCTAAAACCAGTATTTAAATTTCAGATAATCATGTTTTTGAAATTCAATAACATAATTAGAACTGAATCTCTTGAATGTGTGGCTAAGTGTTGAAGTTTGGCTAGCACCTTAAGAAGTGGAATTTGGCCTCATCTCTACATCCCAATAACTAGTTACCCTTTTAATGAAGGCTCAGAATATTTTTAAAAGGTAAAAACATGCCTCCAGCTAATCCATCACGTTCAGACCAGGTACTGATATATTTTTCCAGTTTTGGGCTAGTTTTTGAAGCCCAAGGTACTGAAGATCTGAATCCATACTCAAGGTCATTAGTCTAAATTTATAACACGGTCCTGGGCCTTCCAAATTAAGTAGAAAATTTGAATTAAGCGGTCATCGATCATGGAGATCCGTTTGTTTGAGTTTTGGACTTGATCTTGAGGCCCGAGTTTGCTTGAATGCCCTTAATGATAATTAATTCATAATGTTAATTAATTAGGCCTTTTAGAGACAATCCTTAATAGAGAATAATAGTTCCTTTTAGGATGACCTTTAAAATAAATTGAGGTACGCCGCGCCAAACAAAATTCACAAATTGCGTGGCCCTCAATAATTATCTTTTAAAATATTTAGAAATCGGGACGTGCCATTTAGCGAATTTTCATGGCCTCCTGCAAAGTTATCAACACGTTAGTTGCTTTAGGCGCGCATTTTAATACATCCACCTTCCTAAATTCGGGTGTGCATTTCATGTGACCCAAATCCAAATCTCAAAACGTTGAATAAAATGTGTCGCAGATCCGGGTGCATTTCATGTGACGTGATCCAAAAACACGTTTTAAACGACGTTCAACCTTCCTCAAAAATCAATTAAAAGCGGTAAATAATTTTAAATTGCACTACAGGATGAACATGTTTTAAAATCAGATATTAGGCCATTTATAATAGTTTTAGCGACCGTGCTAGAACCACGAGATCCGGGGGTGCCTAACACCTTCCCCCGGGTCAACAGAATTCCTTAGTCAGAATTTCTGGTTCGCAGACTTCATTTGGAAAGTCGAAATTTCCTCGATTTGGGATTCAAGATAAATCGGTGACTTGGGACATCAAAAGCCAAACCTATCCCAAGTGGCGACTTTTAATAAATAAATAATCCCATTTCGAATAATGTCACTTTAATTGGAAAATCACCCTTATACATTATCCTTCGGGGTAGGTGTGTAAAAAAGGAGGTGTGACAGCTCTGGCGACTCTGCTGGGGATACGAACCCAGAATTTCGGTTCAGGGTTCAAGAATTCGAGCTTAGAATAACTGTTATATTTGGCTTTATCTGATTTTCCTACATGTTTCATGCTAAATGTGCTGAATTCTTTACCGCTTTAATTTTTGGTGAATTGTATATATAAACTGCTACGAAACCCTTCCTCTCTCTGAGTCCTTTTCTACATCATGGAGAAGGGTGCACTTCGTGTGACTTCTCTTCTGTTTAGAGTCTTATCCCATTTAGAACGAGGTTCGGACAAGTTTCTAAGCCGGCGGAGCTTCTGTATCCCCGGTACGCTGCGCCCCCCCCCCGGCTCGAGTTGTCCGCTCGGGTAAGCCAGGTCTAGAACAATAAACCCAGGTTTTAAACCTAGTATAACAAAGCCTCATGCCGGATCCGTCTAGGACATGTGACCTGAAATGAAAAGACCATCCTGATGCATCTTACGTGCTACTTGAGCATTTATTTGTTTCGGCTTGCATGTTGACCGACTTCTAGAATAGGGACAGAAAACTCAAAAAAAAAAAAAAAGAGGGAAAAGAGAGAAAGAAAAACCAAGAGTGAGAGGTAGGTATTTTTAGAAAATTCTAAAACTTTGTCGAATTTTTGAGAAAATGAAAGAAAAAGAAAAATTGTGTTTTCAAAACATAAATCTCCCCGAACTACGCCAGTTTGATTCCCACAGGGCGTGGGATACGTAGGCAACCCCCATCGGGTCCAACTTCCCTTTTGCAACAATAGCCCAAAAACAACAAAAATTTTAGTTTTTGTCACAAATAAGTCAGGTGATGCCATTCTTGTCTAAAATAAGCCGAATGTCCCCAAAAGGATGCCAGAAGGCTGTTTTTGCTAGAACAGCCACCCTGAGTCATTTTTAACGGTTAGCGGGCACAGCCTTAAAGTCTTCTTCCCTGAAGTGCTAAAAGGTCGTATCCGCAAAACCGAGGTTTTATTTTTGAAATGGAAATTTTGAAAAAAAAAGAATGATGTTGCTTTTTCTTTTTAGGTTAAAATAAGTCTTTAAATCACCTTAATAAATGTGCAGGATCAGCATGAATGAAATTGAACCCTTCACAGTCTTTAATGAGATCCCTTTGAAGCTCCACATGTGGTGGGATGATCTAGGAAAAGGCAGTAGAGAAACAGTGGTGAAAGTTCTGGGAGGCCTCGTCGGATTATTGAACGTCAAGCCAAGGTCTGACATAATTGAAGCTTTAATATCTTTCTGGGACCCGATTCGCAATGTGTTCTGTTTCTCTGACTTTGAGCTCACACCTACATTGGAGGAAGTGGCGGGTTATGCAGGTCTTAATAGAGACCTTAGAAGTCGATATCCGTTGGCACCAAGACCGGTATCTCCCCACAGATTCCTGGATTTACTGAGTATTAGTAGGGATGTTCAGGACGGAAATTTATCAGAAGGGTATTGTACACTCCATTTCTTGTATCATCGATATGGCAACCCCCGAGGTTTTGAAGAGCCAAACACTGGTCTAACTCATGCCGAGAACAAAGACAAATGGGAAGCAAGGCAGGGTTTAGCTTTCATGGTAGCCTTCTTGGGAGTTGTGGTTTGTCCACGAGAAGATGGGATTATAGAGATAGGTCTTGTGGGAATGATCGATGTTGCTATCAAGAAAGCCAACAACACTGTGGTTCCTCTGATCGTATCTGAAATCTATAGAGCCTTGACTATCTGTCGGGAAGGGGGAAAGTTCTTCCACGGTTGCAATTTGTTACTACAGTTATGGATGCAAGAACACCTCTGTCACCGGGTTGGGTACATGAATTATGGTTTGACCGGGTTGAACTGCATTGAAGAATTTGAAAGCCGGGTAACAGGTATTGAATTCCCTATGGGTACTGAAGCTTGGCTTGCACTTCTAAGATCTTTGACTGCTGACAAAATTGAGTGGGCATTTGGATGGCTTCTTGCCACTGAAGCAGTTTACATGTCAGCTGAAGTGTCTTATATCCTCTTGATGGGCATCCGGAGCATCCAGCCTTATGCTCCTTACAGGGTTCTGCACCAATTAGGAAGATTCCAAACCGTCCCCAATGATGAAGATCTGAGCAAACATGTCATTGAACTGGGCCCGAAAGCCGCATTTCCAGAAGGGAAGATTCGCCAAGTATGGAATGGGTGTAGGTTTCTTGAACCTAAGACCATAGTGCGAGACCGAGCTAGAGGGGAAGTGGACCCTAAGTATATGGTTTGGTTCGGCAAAAGATTCCAGATTCCTGAAAGACCCTCAAAGAGACCATATGTCCAACAGTTTACTGATGGGGCCCAGGTACAATGGGATTGGTTAACTAAGGAGAATGAGTACAGAGCCAAAATAAGCCAGTTGGAAAGGCGAGTCACGGAGCTTCAATTTGAAAATGGTGTTCAAGCCGCCGCAGACGAGGGAGAAAAGAAGAAACTGACCCAGGAAAATGAGGCTTTTAAGGCTCGGATCCGACAGATGAAAATAGCTGCCAAAAACCAAGAAAGAAGTCGGGCTGATGAAAGGTTGATAAGCGGACTAAAAAAGAAAGTCCTTGAATGCCAAGAAGACTTGGAAAAATCCGAAAAGAGTATAGCAAAAATCCGGGTGCAGTGGGAAAAGAAAGCAGAAGAACGGACCCAATTTGTGCAACAAATGACGAGAAATTATGAAGGGACTATTACTAATCTGAGAAGAAAAGTGAATATTCTTGAGGATGAGGCAGCCAAACAGGCTAAAGATTTCAAAGTTAATAGGGAGCACTGTTATGCTCTGATGGCTCAGATGGAGGAAGAAATACAGAACTTGCAAAATCAGCACCTTCATGACTCTCAAGTGTTAGAAGCCTGGAACCAGCAGATAGGGCAGTTGCTTCAGGAAATGGGCAGAATTAGGGAAAGAATCAGAGCCATCGCTGACTACATTACCAAGAAGTGCCAAGTGTGTGAGAGCATGACCCGCACAACTTTCTATGCTGCAATGATGACTTTCGTCCGCCGAGTTATGAATGATTTGGAGCAACTACTGGGGGGTCTCGCACATAGGCCCGCGACGAGGCCGAATGACGCCCTGCAGGCCCCCGTAATTGAAGCTTTAATGTATTTTGATTTTTTAAACATCGAGTCTGTATTTTGTTTTATTTTGAGTCTGTTTGTAGTTTTCCTTTCCAAGAAGACGAGTAGTGTAGCATCTTTTGTAATAGAAGTTTTTATTAATGAACAATTGAAAATTCCCAAAAATTGTTTCTTTATTTTTCGCATTTATTTTTTCAAGAACTACGCTTGGTCTGATTCATGCAGGGTCATGATACGTAGGAAATCTCCATAAGATTCGACCCTAACCCTAAGAGAAAAGAAAAAAGGGAGGAAAGAAAATAAAAGAAAAAACAAGAGAGGAAAAGAAACAAAAAAAAGAGAGAGAGAAAATAAGAAAACCAAGAGAAAGAAACCATGGCAAAAAGCAAAGGCAAGAATGAAAGAAAAGAAAAGAGAAAGTGAAAAAAGAAAAAGAAAGGCAATGAAAAACGAGAGAAAGGGCAAGACAAGAAAGAAAAGAGAAACAAAAAGAGAAATGAAAATCGAAAGAAGAAAAATGGGAAAGAATAAGGAAACTCCGGGATGACGCATGCAACGGTTTCAAAACATATATAAATACATTTAACTGTATAGGTGCATCACGCCTCAACGTGCAATTACCTATCTATTATTTGCCACAAACTAACCGTTTGCTGCTGTCACTTCTAGTCCAAATTTTATAGAAACAGTGGTTGGTTTTTCGTGGTAAACTAGCATCACATCCGTACTTTACTAGATCAAAGGGAGCATAGAAATGTCTTCGAAAATGACCTTGCTAGCAATTCCCATCCCAGAAGATAGCCCAATCTCGGGCATCCCAGCCTCAGAGTCTGCAGCGGCTGAAGAGAACAGGATCTTACGTCTTAGGGTCATGGAGATGTGGGACGCGTGGACTAATGGAAGGGAGCCTCCAAGCGCCATCCCCGGATTCCCCGAGTTGTTTCCTAGAACAGGGGGTACCTCTAATATCCCCATCAGCCACCCGAATACCATATCGGGACAGCCCACCATGTCGGCTCATTTTGTGGGAACACCTTCTGAGGTCCGCCCCCAGGTGTTCACATCTGGAGCAGTCCCCAATATCTTTACCGCTCCACCATGCTCGGCCACCATACAGCCTTCACTGCCTAGGCCTACTTTTGATCCTTCGGCCTTTACTTTTCAAAATCCTATTTTTCATGTGGAGCCTCCTTAGTACCCCATATATACTTACCCGTAGCCACCTCCATATGAGTTCACAACGGGACAAGAAAAGACCCCCAAAGCTCCCGAACAGGATGAAATGCCAAAAGGGATGAGAAGCCTGGAACAGAGCCTCAAAAACATGCAGGGTTTGAGTGTGCAGAAGAGTGTGTCGTATACTGATCTGTGCATGTTCCCTCACGTGCATTTACCTATGGGATTCAAGACTCCGAAGTTCGAAAAATACGATGGGCATGGTGATCCCATTGCTCACCTTAAGAAATACTGCAATCAATTGCATGAGGCTGGAGGAAAAGAAGAATTGCTCATGGCTTACTTTGGGGAAAGCTTGGTGAGTATTGCCTTCGAGTGGTATATGGATCAAGATATCTCTCGATGACACATCTGGGACGACCTCGCGAGGGACTTAGTTAGACAGTTCCAGTACAATATAGACATTGTTCCAGACCGGAACTCATTGGCAAATCTAAAGAAGAAGTCCTCAGAAAGTTTTCGGGAGTATGCAATCAAATGGCGTGAACAGGCGCCAAGGGTAAAACCTCCGATGGACGAGGTTGAAATGGTCACGGTGTTTCTTCAAGCTCAGGAAGCTGATTATTTCCAAAATATGATGTCAGCTATGGGTAAACCGTTTGCAGAAGCTATTAAAATTGGTGAAATGGTGGAGAATGGACTAGAAACAGGCAGAATTTTGAGCCAATCAGCCATTAGAGCAACCTCCCAAGCCATTCAAGGCGGGTCTGGAGGAATGGCCAAAGGTAAGCTGAAAGAAGAAACGACTATGGCAGCATCGGGAGCAAGAAGACACCGCGCTCCTAGACCCATGTTCTCGGAAAGAACCCCTCAACATTACTACCCTCACCATGACATGGCTTATGCTCCCCAACCGTATGCGGTCATGAATGCTCAACCCTTTGCTCGGCCGCAGCCATATGCCAATAGAAACCAAGCTCCATTCCCAAGAAACAACCTCCCCACCAAAACCACTATAATCCCTGTCATCCACAGAATAACTTTCCTCCCCGTGAGCCATCGAGGAGGCATACTTATACTCCAATTGGTGAATATTACTCTAATCTGTTCCCAAAACTTGTCCAAATGGGTCTACTGCAGCCGGTCCCTCAAACAAGGCATAACCCAGCATCGCCGGCCTACAGAGCCGGTGTCAGATGTGCCTATCATTCAGGAGCAGAAGGGCATAACACAAATGATTGTTGGACATTGTAAAGAGCGATGGAGAACTTGATAGAGCAAGGAAAGATAGTGCTAAGGGATGAGGATGTCCCAAACGTGACTAATAACCCATTGCCAGCCCACAATAACGGGCCAGTAATTGGAATGATTTGTGAAGATAAAGAATTTGATCCGACACTAAAGGCCATAATCGCTATTGCTGATGCGGAAAGAAAGCCAAAGGTTGCCCCGAGCAAGATAAAGGGGAAAGGAAGAGCAAAGTCACCAAGTCAGAACCAGAAAAGAAAGCTGAAACAGGAACGGAGGCAATGCCTCCCAAAGATGGTGTCTTTATGTTCCATGAGGCCGCAAAGAAAAATAGTTGACTTCGAGCCCTCCAAAGAGATTTGAACTGAAAAAGGGAACCCAGATGTACGTACCCAAGGGAGCCTATGTGGTGCGGGGGACAATTAAACCATCAAGGCTGGATGAGCCCGTGGTTATTGGACGCGCACCACAGAAGCCTATGACCAATCCTGCTGCAGTGCCATGGAATTACCATCAGACGGTGGTTACGTATAAGGGCAAAGAGATCTTGGGGAAGCTTCAAGAAAATCACCCCGTTGAGAAATACTCCAACATAGAAGAAGTGAACAACACCACCAGAAGGCGTTTCCCATCTAAGAAACCTGTAAGTGCCGAGGAAGCGGAAGCCTTCTTTCAGAAAATGAAAATGGCCGACTATGAGGTGGTTGATCAATTGCGAAAGTATCCTGAACAAGAATCCTTGCTGTCATTGCTGATGAAATCCCCTGAGCACCAAAAGGTTTTAATGAAGACCCTGAATGAAGCATACATGCCTGCTGAAACTTCAGTGGAACAGTTGGAAAGGATGGCAGAAAGATTTTTCGCTGTTAATCAGATTTCATTCAGAAAAAATGGCTTGCCTCCAGAAGGAGCCGCGCACAACAAAGCCTTGCACTTAACCATCAAATGTGAGGGATACTACGTGAAGAGGGTCATGGTAGACAGAGGTTTTGGTGTAGACATTTGCCCACTCTCCACACTACAGCTTATGGAAATCGGGGCTGGAAGGATTCATCCCAACAATGTCTGTGTGAGAGCCTTTGACGGTATCAAAAGAGACACCATTGGAGAAATTGACCTAGTCTTGACCATTGGCCCGGTGGACTTCGAGGTGACTTTCTATAATTTTCTATAATTTATAGACATGGACACCTCCTATAATTTTCTTCTGGGAAGGCCTTGGATCCATGCTGCAGGAGCTGTACCCTCTACCCTCCATCAAATGGTGAAATTTGAACACGAGGATCAGGAGATCGTGGTTCACGGAGAGGACGAACAGTCAATTTATCGGGACCCATCTTTACCATGCCTAGAAGTGAGGGAAGGCAGTGAATACATAGTCTACCAAGCCTTCGAAGTGGTGGTGGCAGACCAGCATGAAGAAGGGAACCTGTGTCCCCAACCCTTCCTATCCAATGCCTCGATTATGGTGGCCAAAGAAATGATCAGACATGGTTTCAAGCCAGAGAAGGGTCTTGGAAAAGCTCTGCAAGGAATATCTGAACCAGTGACCCTGCCTACAACTGAAAAGTTCTTCGGGATAGGTTTTCACCCTACCTCAGATGATGTAGAGTGGGCGGATGAGAGAAAGAAGGAGGGATGGGTCTTGCCACAGCCACTGCCACATTTGTATGAAACCTTTGTCAAGCCGAAGTACAGTGAGGAGGAAGATGATGAGGCCTTTACAGCCGAAGAGATTGAAGAGATATGTGGGGCAATGAGAAAGATACTATACGAAACCCACATGGTTCAGCCAAGAGAGGGCTCCAACACCCCTGAGGTGCTGTATATGGGACCAAAGACAAGCTGTAGAATTGGAAGGCTACGCCATTCCCAATCAGGCGGCAGTCCCGGTAGACCTGTCCTGCCACTTTTTCTGCATCGCGAGTTATTCCAGGGTATAACTCGGGTGTTTTCTTTAGTTTCTTGTTTTTAAATTTCCCAATGTAAACCCTGTTATCTTCCCAATTCCAAGAAATGAAATCAGTATTTCATCGTTTATTTTTTCTGATTTTGCTATTATTTCTTCTTTTCAGTTCTAATAACACGGCTTTAAATAACATGACATGCTTACGGACTTCATGCCCAGATCCGAACATGCTGTCTAATTGTGAAATAATGAACCAAGAGCCAGAATATGATGAAGAAGAGGTTTTTAGGGAAGTAAATCGAGAATTGGAACAACTTGGGAATAAACCTAAAGCCAATGGTGCTGTTGAAGCAGCAAACAAGAACATCAAAAAGATTTTGAGAAAGATGATTCAGAGCTCCAGACAATGGCATGAAAAGTCACCTTTTGCATTATTGGGATATCGCACCACAGTGCACACATCAGTAGGAGCTACCCCATACCTTTTGGTCTATGAAACCGAGGCTGTTATACCCGCAGAGGTTGAAATCCCTTCTCTCTGGATCATCTTTGAAGCAGAGAGCGAGTGGGTCAAGACTTGGCTGGAACAATTGTCTTTAATTGACGAAAAACGGATGGCCGCAGTTTGTCACGAGCAGTTGTACCAACAAAGAATGGCCCGCGCTTATAACAAGAAAGTGCATCCCAGGAATTTTGCCATACATCATCCGAAAGATATTGCCGAGAGGAGCGTTGTATCTGGGTTACATTGAAGGAAATGATCCCGAAGCAGCAGTCAATGCGGACGTAGTAAAAAGGTACTATGTCTAGATTTTCTACGGTGACGACTTTGTTCAATTGAGATGATGAAGGCTTTCATTCCCGCTATCCAAACACTTTCAATCTTTCGCAAACCCTTTGAGCCAGTTACCCTTCCTTGGTTACCCTCTTTGGAACCCGAAAGTACTATTGAAAGAAAAAAAGAAAAAAAAAGGAAAAAAGAAAAAAAAAGAAAAAAAAAGAAAAAAAAGAAGGAAGAAAGAAAGAAAAAAAACAAACAAAAACAAATACTAAGCAAAACAAAAACAAAAACAACCAAAAACAAAACTTCCTGAACTACGTCTGACTTGATTCCGAAAGGATACGTAGGCAGCCTCTCTCTGGGGTTCAGTCACACCAAAACAAAAATCCCAATTCCCCCAAAAAATGAAACTGGGGCAGATGATATAATGGCTCGGCCATGAGCCCACCAAAACAGTTCTGAAGTTGTAATTCCATCCAAGATTCTTTTTACCCAAAAAACCTTTTCCAAGTCCTTCCGATCAATTGGCAAAGGTGTGGGAATTGAAAACATCATTGTTGGAATCTGATGCAATCAAATTGAGAGAAATAAAATGAGAGAGTCTTATCGGTGAAAACCTACAGGCACCATAAGGCGACGGTGAGCAGAGAAATTGAAAATGAGAGAGTCCGCTTAGTGAAAACTCGTAAAGAGCACTATCGGGCGACGGTGAGAAGAGAAATGAGAGAGGTCGATTGGCGAAAACCCGCAAAGGGCGCCGTCGGCCGAAAAGAAGAGATCTCCCACCACTGAAAGAGTCCTGGCAAGGTTCCCTGGTTTTCAGATACGGGTCAATGGGTTTACGAGAAGTTGGAAAGTTTGTGCGGGTCGGGCATCCAGTCCAAGAAGCATGTCATGTTTATTTGAAGCTTGCATGTACCCTAGATAAGGATTCAAGGAAAAAGTAGCAAACAAGAAATGAATTTAAAGAGAGACGTCCCTTTCTTGGGGAAGAGAAG
>NW_017670834.1:202192-203856 GCF_001879085.1 Nicotiana attenuata | reverse complement strand
TGAGTTATTAGACATAAGGCCTCCATTCCCTAGTCGACTTTTACGAACATTAGGGCTCCAATCCCTGAGTTGAGTTTTTAGACATAAGGCCTCCATTCCTTAGTCGCCTTTTTTACCAACATTAGGGTTCCAATCCCTGAGTTGAGCGTTTTTCCTTTAGCCAACATTAGGGCTCCAATTGCTGAGTTGAGCGTTTTTTCTTTAGCCAACCTTAGGGCTCGAATCCCTGAGTTGAGCGTTTTGTCCTTTTGCCAACATTAGGGCTCCAATCCCTGAGTTGAGCCTTTTAGACATAGCGCTTCCAAACCCTAACTTGTTCTGTCATAGATAAATACAGTTCTTGAAAATGAAAAAAAAAGAGAAGAGAGAATGAGTTCAGACTTTGTCACAAATAACTCACGAAATTTTCCTAGTGAAAACTGGGGCAGAAAATTTCGTTTGTTTGTTTGTTTTGGTGTCCGAGCAGGTTTGACATCGAGGCACAGGTGTTCGAGACGACCAAAAAAATGAGTCTCAATCCAGAATAAAGAAAAGAAGGAAAAAAAAAGAACAAAAAGAAGTGAATTCAAAATGTCGAAGTGAACAGAGATGCGGACTGCTCAAAACTTTATTGAAGTCACAAGCTATGCCTGTCCCGCTTTGACACAATGCTGAAGAAAGAAACAACACCTACAACTTGCGAGCATCAAGATTCAGATCGGAGTCCACGGCAAAATCAGCTAAGACTCAAGATCAAGCTTCAAGAGATATATAGATAGGAATCTTGTAACTCATAATTGATAGGCATAGCTAGCTTAGCTTTGATTTTCCTTTTGGTTTAATAAGGAGGTCAGCAAGCAGTAGCAGCAGCAACAGCAGTGAAATCACAGCTCCTGGTAGTCCCAGCTACCAAAACTTCCAGAACTACACTGACCTGATTCCATTATAGCCAAGGATATGTAGGCAACCTCTGAAGCAGGGTTCGGTGAGACGTTTTTCCAAAATGCTTCTCATGGAGTGCCAAGCAGGCAAAAATCTCTCGTAATTGCTCATTTATCTTTGCCCGAAAATCCTTCGTGTCTCCGAGCAAAGAGGGGCAGCTGTGAGCACGTGATTTTTGCCTCGCTTGAATTATTCCTATAGAATTCATAAAATTAGGATTTTTCCTTTTATTATTTGATTTTTAGAATTTAATTGCATGATTTTGTGTTTGTTTGCATTTTGTGTGCATTTTAATTGATATAATTCATAAAAAATACAAAAAATAGCACATTTGCATTTAGGACCCAATTTTATATTTTTTTTAGTTCCACTAGTTAATTAATATTACAAGAAATAGAAGAAAATAACAAAAATAGTCCTCTTTGCATTTTACTTTTAATTATTGATTTTTTCCTTAGTTTTCTTTTAAATTAGGGTTTAGTTAAGTTTTAAAAATTAATTAGTTTAATTCTAGAGTTAAATCAGGTCTTTGCTATTTTTAATTTTGTATTTAACAAAATAAAAAAATAAAAAAATAAATGTAATAATATACAATAAAAAGAAGAGAAAATGAAAAAAAACAAAAATAGGCAGTCTTATTAAATAACCCGACTTTTTAGGGTCCAAATTTAGACTCTAGCCCAAGCCAAAAACCCTCCCAAAACCCGTCCCAAACCCACGTACCAAACCCAAACGAAGACCAA
>NW_017670834.1:200675-202172 GCF_001879085.1 Nicotiana attenuata | reverse complement strand
ACAGAATAGGCTACAGATGCATGTCAAGGTCATCAGAGTCGGTGTCCATATCCGATAGGTTTCTACGTTGTAGTTTTCTTGTTAGGAATCATCTCTTTCCATTGTCCTCTACTCTGTTCCTTTCGTCTTATTTACTTCCTCATCCTGAGTCAATTCAGTCATAACAAGTGAGAAATGACTTCAAAATCTGCCACCAGCTTTCCAATTGAACAAAACAGGATCTGGCCAGCATATCAAATCGTCATAAGTCAGGAAAAATAGCAGGCACACTGAGTTGGCAACAATCTACATGCCTTGGGATCCTTGTGAAATGCAAGGGCTTGGTATTTATCAATTCATGAAGCATGAAGGGTTTGGGGTGAATGGATCAAGGATTTCATTGAACATGAAAGGTTTGGTACATATCAGAGGAGGGTGCTTGGTGAACGGATCAGAGGTATTTCTGCGTTAAGGAAAGTGGTTAGCAAGGTCTCCAAGTGAGAATCGGTTATCAAGGCATGTGAAGGAACAATACAACTTCAAGGCCGAGGCCAGTGATTAAGTCAAGAAAGAACATCATGTACGCGAAGTGGGAGCAATAGACGTGCTTTGGGATTCATATGAGACATAAGGGTTTGGGGATGCCAGTTCATGCAATGCAACAAGTAGAGGATATCGGGAACAAGCAAGGTCTTCGAGTGGAAATCAGTCATCTTGGCAAATGCAGAAGCAGTCGGCCTCAAAGTTCAAGGCCACAAACTAACCACCACATTTTAAACTCACAAGTTTTCTTTGTTTGAAACAGGAACAAAGCAGTGCAAGAAAGTTGTTTCAACAATAAGAAAAAGAAAAGAAAGAAAAGAAAAGGAAGAAGAGGAGAGCCGACAAAAGGGAAGTTTCTCAAATCTTCGCCCTTGCCTGTCTTGTCAGCGTGCATAAAATGCTGCCATTGCTTTTCACATTTTCTCCTCCTAAGATAGAAAACCTAGTCTAATGAATCTTCTCCTAGGATCACAATCTTAGTCTGATGAATCTTTCTCCTAAGATAACAATAGGGACCTAGTCCGATGAACTTTCTCCTAGGATCTAAAATCTTAGTCTGATGAATCTTTCTCCTAAGATAGAAAACCTAGTCTGATGAACTTTCTCCTAGGATCAAAATCTTAGTCCGATGATCTTTCTCCTAAGATAATGAAAATGGACCTAGTCTGATGAATCTTCTCCTAGGATCAACATCTTAGTCCGATGAATCTTTCTCCTAAGATAGAAAACCTAGTCTGATAAACTTTCTCCTAGGATCGACATCTTAGTCTGATGATTTGTTCTCCTAAGATAGACAACCTAGTCTGATGAATTTTCTCCTAGGATCAAAATCTTAGTCTGATGAATCTTTCTCCTAAGATAACAAAAAATAGAAAACCTAGTCTGATGAACTTTCTCCTAGGATCGACATCTTAGTCTGATGATTTGTTCTCCTAAGATAGACAACCTAGTCTGATGAATTTTCTCCTAGGATCA
>NW_017670834.1:111593-200659 GCF_001879085.1 Nicotiana attenuata | reverse complement strand
AGTTAGGTTCAAAAATAAGTAAAAAAAGAAAGAAATAAAAGAAAAGGAAGAAGAGGAGAGCCGACAAAAGGGAAGTTTCTCAAATCTTCGCCCTTGCTTGTCTTGTTAGCGTGCATAAAATGCTACCATTGCTTTTCACATTTTCTCCTCCTAGGATAAAACTCTTATCTGATGAATTGTTCTCCTAAGATATACAACCTAGTCTGATGAACTTTCTCCTAGGATACATGTCTTAGTCTGATGAATCTTTCTCCTAAGATAACAAAAATAGAAAACCTAATCTGATGAACTTTCTCCTAGGATCAAAATCTTAGTATGATGAATTGTTCTCCTAAGATATACAACCTAGTCTGATGAACTTTCTCCTAGGATACATGTCTTAGTCTGATGAATCTTTCTCCTAAGATAACAAAAAATAGAAAACCTAGTCTGATGAACTTTCTCCTAGGATCTAAATCTTAGTCTGATGAATCTTTCTCCTAAGATAGAAGACCTAGTCTGATGAATTTGCTAGTCAAAAGCCCTTGGTTTTACTCACAGGATACGTACATGCCAATCAAGTCTTTAGTTTTACTCTTATCATTGCATCAATAGCTTAGGTGATCTATATTTTGCTAACAACTCACAAATCTTCCTAGTGCAAACTGGAGCAGAAAATTTTCTTTGTTTGTTTATTTTGTTGCAGTCAGGAGCCCACCTGGAGAACAAGGGAATACTTTTAAAGTTCAGTAGTCAGGAGCCCACCTGGAGAACAAGGGAATACTTTTCAAGTTCAGCAATCAGGAGCCCACCTGGAAAACAAGGGAATACTTTTCAAGCTTCAGCAATCAGGCGCCCACCTGGAGAACAAGGGAAGTACAATTCAAATTTTAGCTTTTAATTTTTAATATTTGATAACATGCTGTACCCAGTCACCAAACTGGGGCAGAAAATTTTCTTTGTTTGTTTATTTTGTTGCAATCAGGAGCCCACCTGGAGAACAAGGGAATACTTTTCAAGTTCAGCAATCAGGAGCCCACCTGGAAAACAAGGGAATACTTTTCAAGCTTCAGCAATCAGGCGCCCACCTGGAGAACAAGGGAAGTACAATTCAAATTTTAGCTTTTAATTTTTGATAACATGCTGTACCCAGTCACCAAACTGGGGCAGAAAATTTTCTTTGTTTGTTTATTTTGTTGCAATCAGGAGCCCACCTGGAGAACAAGGTAATACTTTTCAAGATCAGCAATCAGGAGCCCACCTGGAGAACAAGGGAATACTTTTCAAGATCAGCAATCAGGAGCCCACCTGGAAAATAAGGGAATACTTTTCAAGTTCAGCAATCAGGAGCCCACCTGGAGAACAAGGGAATACTTTTCAAGCTTCAGCAATCAGGCGCCCACCTGGAGAACAAGGGAAGTACAATTCCAATTTTAGCTTTTAATATTTGATAACATGCTGTACCCAGTCACCAAACTGGGGCAGAAAATTTTCTTTGTTTGTTTATTTTGTTACAGTTAGGAGCCCACCTGGAGAACAAGGGAATACTTTTCAAGTTCAGCAATCAGGAGCCCACCTGGAGAACAAGGGAATACTTTTCAAGCTTCAGCAATCAGGCGCCCACCTGGAGAACAAGGGAAGTACAATTCAAATTTAGCTTTTAATTTTAATATTTGATAACATGCTGTACCCAGCCACCAAACTGGGACAGAAAATTTTCTTTGTTTGTTTTGTTGTAGTCAGGAGCCCACCTGGAGAACAAGGGAATACTTTTCAAGTTCAGCAGTCAGGAGCCCACCTGGAGAACAAGGGAANTGATAGTTTGTCCTTTAAATGAGATTTGGGCTTAATTACATGCTAACAAGCCCAGATATTGTTAGTCCATTGAACCAGCACATTTGCTGAGTTGTGGACTATTAGGGACTGCTTCAAATTGGGCTGCTGCTATGGCCCAGCGCTGGACAACCCTTTCTATAAAAGCTGATAAATTTCTCATTTTTGGGCCAGTTTTCGAAGCCCAGTGTACTGAAGATTTGAATCCATATTCAAGGTTATTAGTTTAATTTCATAACACCAGCTTGGGCCTTTCAAGTTAAGTAGCAAATTCAAATTATGCGGTCTTCGATCATGGAGATCCTCTTGTTTGAATTCGGACTTGATCTTGAAGCCCGAGCCTCTTTGAATGCTCTTAATAATAATTAATTCATAATGTTAATTAATTAGGCCTTTTAGAGACAATCCTTAATAGAGAATAATAGTTCCTTTTAGGATGACCTTTAAAATAAATTGAGGTGCGCCGCGCCAAACAAAATGCACAAATTGCGTGCCCCTCAATAATTATCTTTTGAAATATTTAGAAATCGGGACGTGCCATTTAGCGAATTTTCATGGCCTCCCGCAAAGTTATCAACACGTTAGTTGCTTTAGGCGCGCATTTTAATAAATCTACCTTCCTAAATTCGGGTGTGCATTTCATGTGACCCAAATCCAAATCCCAAAACGTTGAATAATATGTGTCGTGGATCCGGGTGCATTTCATGTGACGTGATCCAAAAACACGTTTTAAATGACGTTCAACCTTCCTCAAAAATCAATTAAAAGCGGTAAATATTTTTAAATTGCACTATAGGATGAACATGTTTCAAAATCAGATATTAGGCCATTTATAATAGTTTAAGCGATCGTGCTAGAACCACGGGATCCGGGGGTGCCTAACACCTTCCCCCGGGTCAATAGAATTCCTTAGTCAGAATTTCTGGTTCGCAGACTTCATTTGGAAAGTCGAAATTTCCTCGATTTGGGATTCAAGATAAACCGGTAACTTGGGACACCAAAAGCCAAACCTATCCCAAGTGGCGACTCTGAATAAATAAATAATCCCATTTCGAATAATATCACTTTAATTGGAAAAACTCCCTTATACATTATCCTTCGGGGTAGGTGTATAAAAAAGGAGGTGTGACAGGCGACCTCACAACCAACCTGTTGAACACCATCAATGAGATTTCTGAAGCAGAGGATGAGGACAAAACACCCAACGCCTCCCCCAAGCGAGGGGGATCACCCCCTCCTCTCTGTAGCATCACAAAATCTCTCGGTAAAGGAGCTCTTACATCCGTGGTAGAAGAGACACCACCAGCAGTAAAAAAGCTTCTCGAGGCTTGGCTAACTGACTTTATAACCAGCGTCCTCCATAAACCCGCTCAGGATACGGTTGCAGAAAATGCAAGGATTTGCATTATACCACCAGCGGACGAGCAGCGCGACTATTTCCCTCCTCCAACAACATGTATTACTCACAACGTCGTTAACAGTGCAGGTGACGACTGTGAGCACGTGATTTTTGCCCTATATGAATTACTCCCATAATTTCAAAACAAAACAATTTCTTTTTATTATTGGCAAGTTTGTGGCATTTTTTGTTAGTTGTTTGCATTGGTCTGTGCATTCTTTTATTTAATTAATGATAAATAAAAAAAAAAGTGTTGCATATGCATTTAGGGGTTGATTTTGCATTTTAAGAATTAATTAAGGAAATTCATAAATATAGTTCAATTTGTATTTTTATTTTAACTTTTATTTTGAGTAGTTTTTCTTTTAAAGTTTTTCATTAGTGGTGATAATTATTCAGGTTCGATTAGGGTTTTTATAGGTTAATTAGGTTTAGGATTTAAATTTAATCTTTTCAAAAAAAAAAAAGAGAAAAATAATAATAATAAAAAAAGGGGGAAAAGGAATTAAGAGAATTGAAAGGAATTTGAAAAATATAAAAGCAAAGGATTGAAAAGCATTTGGGCTAGTCTTCAGATTTAAACTCCAGGCCCAAATCAATTTTCCCAGAACCCGCCCCATCCAAGCCCAAACCCGTCCCTGACCCGGTCTCCCTTACCCCCAAATAATTGAAACGACGTCGTTTCATTAGAATTAATCCCAGCCGTCGAGGTTTGATGATCAAACGGCTGGGAAGCTTGGACCACTTAATATATTAGTGTCTGAACCACCTACCCCCCAACCCCGTCTCTCTCACACATACCCTAACCCCTTCACAGACCACCGCCCTCCGCCGTCCGCCGCCAACCGAAAATCGCCTCCGCCGGCGGCCGGTCCCCAATGGCCACCAAATTAACACCACTTGACCGCCTTTCCATCCCCTTTCAAAATCCATACCCCGTTTCCCTCGAATCTTCGCCAAGCTCTTCGAATATTGAATCAAAAATCCCAGCCCAAAACCCTAACTCGTCCAAACCTCACCAAATTCATACCACATACTCCCCTTGCTTCCCTCTTCCCAAACCCCAACTATTTCCTTTTAAATCGTCCCAGATTTTCTCAAATTTCAAATCTAAGAGTGGCAGAACCCTAGAAGCCTGTTTTGCTCGATCTCTTCCCGAATTCCTTGGCCCAGGGATTGATTCGAGGCACGAAATAATGTGCTCGTTTGTTCTTGGCGAAGAACAAACGTTCACATCATTCCGGACCTCAAATCGGAGTCCTATTTTGATTCAACTCTCCATCAGTAAGTTTTCTTTTTCCTTTCCTCCTTGATTATTTACTTCCTTGATTAAATGATTTAGGATTTGTCTAGGGTCTTGATTAATTCTGTCATGCGTTGATTTTTTATTTATTTTTTTTGATTAATCCTGTCCTGTTTTGATTTTTTTAATTTTTGGTTTAATTCTGATTTTTTTCTACTTTGTGTTTGGTTTCAATTAAACAATTCATGATTGGTGCTGTTAGCTTGACTTTAATTTTCAGTGTTGATTGCTTGTCGTTAATGGCTAATTTTTAGAGTTAATTTCCTGTTAGTTCAATTCTTAGGATTCGTTTGGTATTAGCTGTTTGATTCCAGCTCCTGGTTAGGTAACTAGGGTTAGTAGATCAAGGTAAAAGGGGATAGTTTAGTTTAGTAATTTTCAGAACCAAAAAGGGTAATCTAGGGAATTCAATTTAGGGAATTTTTAGTAACTGAAATTAGAAGCCACTAAAAGCACCTAGAAGGGGTTCTAATTGGAATTTTAGAATTATATTGGGGTGACTTGGGTAGCAAGTCAGTATATAAAGGATTTATAAGCTAAAAACGGAAATTTAAGAGGGACTAAAGTGTAAGATGAAGTCCTGCAGGGCTGCCCTAATTATTTGCCTATAAAGGCATCATTTCTTGCCTTAGAGGGCAAGGTGGAAGAGCTAAAAAAATACATAAGAGGAGTCGGTCAAAAGAAGATTGTTTCATCCAATTTGAGCACAAAAAAGCACAAAAATACTGCTGTTCATTGAAAAATCTTTGAATCTTTGAGTGATTAATAGAGAAATGAGTTGAAGTGTGTGTTACATTCAAGTTTGGGTTCATTTTTGGTTTGAATTCGAATCTGAACCTTGTGTGAAGTCATTCGAGTTCAAAACTGTTTTCAAGTGATATTCTCCAGCATTGTTTTGATCCAAATTTGCTGTTGCTGCTTCTCCTTGGACCCCTTTTTCTCACTTTTGGTTTATAATTGTTGTACCAGGTACACCCATTGTAACCTTGTTGGTTGTGAAGTGAAAATTGGCGAAATGAATTGATACGAGATGTTGAAGTATGAAATTCTTTTCAGTTGTTGAACGATCTGTTTTGCTTTGTTTACTGTGGCCCTTTTTGTTTAATTTAGGTTTGTAGTTGGTTTGTAACTATTACTTGAAATGATTTATATGTTAGCCTCTCAGTTCAACCCCCTCCCTTAATTTCCTTAAATTTGAGTGCTCGAATTCACTGAAGAACTGTGCAGCTGTTAGTTTTAGTAATATAACTAGGTTTACAATCCATGTTAGCTGAAGGAATTATCAGATTCTATCATTGATCCATTGTGTATGGATCTGGTATTCCTCTAGTAGTTCAGTCAAGCTGTAATAATTGAGTTCCTGTTGTTCGTAAGGCATGGAATCCATCTAGAGTTCAGCGCAAGGTAGTACTAATTCCTTTCAAGTGTTTCGAAGTGTGTTAGCATGCTTAGACGTTAGCTTGAATTTTAATTGTGGAGTATTGGGAGAGCACAAGAAGTGATTATAGGATTAACCTGATCGCATTCTGTGAGTATTAGGTGTTTAAAATGGCTTCCAGCTAATTCAAGATCTATGCATTAGCATTTGGTTTTCACAGTTTAGTTCTTGTGGTCATTTGATTCAAATTACGAAATTCGCAAATAGATAATCAGTTGTCAATGTCTTTCTTTAGATTGAATACTTCTTCTATGTAATTGTTTAAATGAGATTCCTTGGCTCCCTTCTTGATCTGGACTTGCTCCGTTGATGTTGGGCTTGCTTCGAGCCCAAGTCGATTCTGGCCTGGCATGGCATCTTCAGCGTTAGTGGAGGTTTCATCTTACGTGCACCTCGTGTGAGCTAGGCTCCTTTTGGGCCTGGGATTGAGATGGTAACTGGCCCGTTAATAATTAAGTGGTAGGGTGTGGGCCTTCTAGTTAAGTAGCATGCTTGAGTTAAGAGGTTTGCCTCTTGTTCAAGTGTGGACTTGAACTTGAGGCCCAAAGTCCTTAATCACTTTAATAATAGCAATCCATATTGTTAACCAATTAGGGCCTTTTTAGAGACATTCCATACTAAAAACAATAGTTACTTTAGGATTGGCCTTTAAATAAAAAGTGGGACGAGCCTCGCCAAACAAAATGCATAAATTGCGGGGCCCTCATTAAATGCTTTATTAAAAATATTTTAGAAATTCGGGACGTGCCATTTAGCGAATTTCCATGGCCTCCCGCAAAGTTAACAAGACGCTAGCCACTTTAGGCGCGCTTTTATTAACTTTATTTTCCTAAATGCAGGTGTGCATTTCATGCAACCCAGATCGAAATCCCAAAACGTTGAATAAAAATGTGTCGAGGATACGGGTGCATTTCATGTGACGTGATCCAAAAATACGTTTTTAAACGACGTTCCCTTTCTTAAAATTTTTAACTAAAAGCGGTTAAATAATTTGTAAAATTGCACTATAGGATGGCATGTACAAAAATCAGATTTTAGCCAAATATGACAGTTGAGCGACCGTGCTAGAACCACGGAGCTCGGGAGTGCCTAACCCCTTCTCCCGGGTTAACAGAATTCCTTACTCGAATTTCTAGTTCGCGACTGTTAAACAGATTCAAACCTTTTCCTCGATTCGAGATTCAAACCGGCGACTTGGACACCATAAATCTCCCAAGTGGCGACTCTGAATCTCTTAATATAAACGAATCCCGTTTCGATTGTCCTTTAATTGGAAAAACTCATTTATTATACCCTTCACGGGGTGTAGAAAGAAAAAAAAGGAGGTGTGACAGCTCTGGCGACTCTGCTGGGGTGAAGAACCCAGAATTTCGGTTCAGGGTTCAAGAATTCGAGCTCAATTAAATTGTTATATTTGGCTCTATCTGATTTTTCTACAAGTTTCATGTCTTATGTGCTAATTGCTTTACCCCTTTGATATTTGTTGAAATTGTATATAGAAATTGTCGCGAATCCCTCCCTCTTTCTGAGTCTTCTACATCATGGAGAAGGGTGCACTTCGTGTAGCTTCTCTTCTGTTTAGAGTCTTTTCCCATTTAGAACGAGGTTTGGATAAGTTGCTAAGCCGGCGGAGCTTCTGTATCCCCGGTACGCTGCCTCCCCCTCGGCCCGAGTTGTCCGCTCGGGTAAGCCAGGTCTAGACCAATAAATCTAGGGTTTAAACCTAGAAGAACAAAACCTCATGCCAGATCCCTAGTAGAACACTTGTTTGCATCATGTGCATTTGACTTAGGGGACTCAATACAGGGGTTGGGTCCGTCTAGGACAGGTGACCTGAAATAAGTTGACCTCCCGATGAATCTTACGTGCTACTTGCGCATTTATTTGCTCGGCTTTGCATGTTGACCGGCTTGTCTAAATGAGTGAAGTATGAAAATAAGCAGTGTCAGGACTAAGTGAGGGTGACCATTTGTTATGAAAAACCACTACCCAAGTAGCGCTGAAATGCTGCCGGAATTTTGAAAAATGAAAAAAGGAAAGTATTTGAAAAAACAAAAGAAAAGAGATTGTTGTTTTGACAAGTTTGACCGAACTACGCTGGTTTGATTCTCACCGGATGTGAGATACGTAGGCAACCCTCATCGGGTCCAACCACCCTTTTTCAAAAATAGCCCAAATACCAAGACTTTAACTTTTTGTCAAAATAAGTCGGATGCCGCCATTCTTGTTTAAAATAAGCCGAATGTCCCCAAAAGGGCGCCGGAAGGCTATTTTGGCAAGAACAGCCACCCTGAGTCATTATTAAATGGTTTGCGGGCACAACCTTAAAATCTCCCTCCCGGAAGTGCTGAGAGGCCGTATTTGCAAAACCAAGTCTTTGCTTTCGTAAATAAAATTTTTGAAAAAATAGCCACTTTTCTTTTAAGTCACAATAAGTCAGCTTTCTTTAAATAGTCACACTTTTCCTTAGAACTCCTTGTCCAGGATGATCCAGTTGACATTGAAACCTTCTCAGTCGCGCGCAGGCCTGCGGCGATGCCGAGAGATGCCCCGCGGGCCCCAGGATTTGAAGCTTTGATGTATTCCTAGTTAACCGAGTCTGTATTTTTGTTTTTGAGTCTGTTTTGTAACTTCCCTTTTTGAGGAAAAGAAAAGCAAATGTCTAGTAGCTTTGTAGTCGCAGTTGTTATTAATGAAAATTTGAAAATTCCCGAAAAAATTGTTTCTTTATTTCTTGCATTTATTTGCAAGAACTACGCTTGGTCATATTCACGCGGGGTCGTGATACGTAGGCAATCTCCATAGGATTCGACCGTAGCTAAATAAAAAAGTGAAAAACGAGAAAGGAAAGAAAAACAAAGAGGGAAAGAAAAACAAAAAGGAAAAAAGGAAGCCAAACAAAAGCAAATAAGAGAAATAAAAAGAGAGCAAGAGAAAAAGAGAAGAGAAGAGAAGAAGTTTGCAATTGGCGAATAAAGAAAACGGAAAGCCGGGATGACGCATGCAACCAAGCAAAGGCATGATAGAAATGGTTAACTGCTTAGGTGCATTCACTCCTCAATGTGCGGTTACTTATCTGTTAATGCTCTAACCGCTAACAAAGTTGTCGTTGATGAGTCCAGGCAAGTGGTCAAGTTGACTGCATTCTGGCAACCCATCCCTACAACACCCGCTCTAAGGATAAGTCAAACATGGTCAACCAGGAATTGGAAGCAAGAATTGTCGACCCATCTAGGGAGGAGGAAGTAGTGGACGTTAATGCAATGAAGGAGGAGATGTATAAACTGAAGCAACAAATGGCCGAGATGTACCAGGCCTGGTCGAAGGGACATCCACCACCAGCCTATCCTGCTAACCCCACCTACCTCCCACCACTAGCTCAGCCTCAAGATCCTCCCACAGTGAACTCATCTTCTGCTTTCCCTACTTACCAGCAGTACTACGGAACCACCTCTCAAACACCACCACCTCCACTACCCAAACAAATTCCATGCCCTCCACCACCAACTACTCCTGTGCTCGTGGCTCCCCCACCTGGCGCACTACACAGATCTTCTAGCGAACCTTTGTTCCAAACCCATGATAACCAGTATTATCCACCCGAAGCCACTTTCAAATCGCCAGAGCCATGCCCTTACACTCCCCGTCTTGATCTCTCAGCTGAGGAAGACAAGCCTCTCAAAAACCTTGAGCAAGAGGAAATGATACGGAAGGTTAAGAGCTTAGAACAGTCATTCCGAAATATGCAGGGGCTCGGAGGACAAGTGAGTGTAGCCTACAAGGACCTGTGCCTGTTTCCTGATATGCAGTTGCTAACAGGATTCAAGCTACCCAAGTTTGACCTATATGATGGCCATGGTGATCCGGTGGCCCACTTAAGGGGGTTCTGCAGCAAGATGAGAGGAGCTGGAGGAAGGGACGAGTTATTGATGGCTTAGTTTAGTCAAAGTCTAAGTGGAGCTGCTTTGGAGTGGTACACACGACAAGATCATGCCCGATGGTACACTTGGGACGACCTGGCTCAAGCATTTGCATATCATTTTCAGTACAATCTCGAAATTTTCCCGGGCCGTCTGTCACTAACTAAAATTGAGAAGATGCCCGAAGAAAGCTTCAGAGAGTATGGTTTTCGGTGGAGAGAGCAGGCGGCAAGAGTCGATCCTCCAATGAAAGAGAACGATATGGTTGATTATTTCCTTCAGGCTTTGGAGCCAACCTATTATGGTCATCTGGTGTCAGCAGTGGGAAAAAATTTCAACGAGGTCATGAAAATGGGAAGTATGGTGGAAGAGGGTGTCAAGTCTAACAAGATTATGAGCTATTCAGCAATCAAAGCAACTACTCAGGCTATCCAGAGCGGCACCGGAGGAGTATTGGGAAAGAAGAAGGAAGAAGAGGTTGCAGTAGTGGAATCGAGAGCTTGGTCCAGAGGTCCATCACCATATTATCACCAACCTCGCCCTCACCCCCAAACCTACCCACACACCCCATATGGCCCACCGCAGCACTATTACCCACCTCCTGTTCCCAATTTCTCTGTCCACCATGCCCAAACATACCCCCAACCTCCTACCCACGCACAATGGCACACACCTACCCTACAAAATACTTACTCATCTCAAAACACCTACCCACCCCCAAGAACCAACAGAAATCCCGCTAGAACCGGTTTTCGACTTAACCCTGCATTTAAGAATGATAGGCTGCAAAAGAAGAAGACTTTCACTCCTTTGGGTGAATCTTATACTAGATTGTACCACAGATTGAGACAGTTGGGCATGCTGAATCCGATTGAACCCAAATTGCCAAATCCTCCCCCAAGGAATCTGGACCACTCTGTGAGCTGTGATCAGGTGCGCCGGGACATGACACAGAAAAATGTTGGCACTTGAAAACGACCATCCAAGAGCTCATTGATACCCGCCGAATTGAAGTGCAAGCCCCAGAAGCGCCTAACATCACCCAAAATCCATCACCAAATCATCACGAGACCCATTTGATCGAGCTAGTCCAGAAGGGAGAGCATAAGAAGCCGCCACAAACCGTAATGATGATCAGGGCTAGTGAGGATAGATCAAATGAGAAACTAGCAAAGGAGGGAGCATTGATCAAGGTAGGAGAAACAGTTAGCAAACCAGTTGTAGTGATGAAGAAAGAGCTTTTGAGCAGTGTTGCAGAAAAACAAGAACCAGTTAAAGTGGTAGTGTCGGGGGCGGCTGTCAAGCCCGCTGTGATTATAAAAGGGGCTCGCACAGAGCCGGTTGTCATCAAGCCAGTGACTCAGCTACCAGTAATCAGTGAAAAGGCCGTCTTATGGAATTACGGCCGAGTGACAGTGATGTATCAGGGAAAGGAAGTTAAGGAAGAAGTTTGTGAAACCCATGGACTGACTCGCTCGGGGAGATGCTTTGCTCCTGACGAGCTGAGAAAGGCCAAACTCACCAAAGATAATCCAGTATCAGTAAAGAAAGCTGTAACTGAAGAAGAGGCAGAAGAATTCTTGAAGAAGATGAAGGCACAAGATTATTCCATTGTAGAACAGTTGAGAAAGACCCCGGCGCAAATCTCTTTGCTATCATTACTGATCCACTCAGATGAGCACCGCCAGGCATTGATGAAAATTTTGAATGAGGCCCACGTTCCCGATAAGATTTCTGTGAACCATTTAGAGAAAATAGCAAACAAGATCTTTGAAGTCAACAGGGTTACATTTTCTGATGATGAGCTGCCTTTGGAAGGCACTGAACATAATAGAGCACTCTACCTCACGGTGAAATGTGAAGACTCTGTGGTCACCTGGGTGCTAGTTGATAACGGGTCCAGTGCAAACATTTGCCCTCTCTCCACCCTGGAAAAGTTAAAGGTGGACAGTGAGAGAATCCACAAGAATAGTATTTGCGTGCGAGGATTTGATGGAGGGGGCAAAGACACAGTTGGGGATATAGTGTTGGAACTGACAATAGGTTCGGTTGAATTCACTATGGAGTTCCAGGTGCTTGACGTGGCTGTCTCTTACAAACTCTTGTTAGGCCGACTCTGGATCCATGCAGCAAAGGCAGTGCCATCTACCTTGCACCAGATGGTTAAATTCGAGTGGGACAAGCAAGAGATTGTGGTGCATGGGGAAGATAGTTCGTGTACTCCGGGTGATGCCATTGTGCCTTTTATAGAAGCTAAGAATGACAAAGGCCCATGGGTTTATCAAGTCTTTGATACGGTATCGGTTGAAAAGATCCCGGAAGGGAAGTGTATCCTGTGCCAAAGGTAGCTGCTGCATCCGTCATGGTTGCGTCGGAAATGCTGAAGAACAGATTTGTACCTGGAAAAGGCTTGGGTACTTCTTTACAAGGCATCGTACAGCCTGTATCCCTTCCTGCAAACCTGGATACTTTTGGTTTGGGTTTTAAGCCCACTGTTACTGACATAAGGCGAGCTAGAAAGATGAAGAAGAAAGCATGGACCCTTCCAAAACCCATCCCCTGCCTTTCCCGTTCCTTTGTCAGGCCTGGTACTAAGAAGCGCCTAGCAACAGCAATGCCCAATGGTGTGGTTGATCCCGACAAGGAGCTGATTGATAGGTTTGAAAAGCTGTTTTATGAAGTGAATGTGTTGGAGGCCGGAGAAGGTCCAGGCAAGGCAGATGTTCAGTTCGTGGGGCCCCAGGCAAAGCTTAACAATTGGGAAACAACTCTCCTTCCTACTCGGAGGGAGTCTTGGTAGTTAGTTTTGATTTCCTTTCAGTTTAATCTGGATTATTTCCAAGGTTGTAATTCGGATGCTATGTTCCGTCCGTTTGGATGAGTTAAACCTTGTTATCTTAAATATTAATGAAATGCAATTTCCCTCTTTTTCATTCCTGATAGTTTTCATTTTTGTCTTTCTTTTCTTTCTTGTACAGTCCCTTTTACGTTGGTTTCAGTGATGTGTCATGCATGAGGAGTCTTCAGCCCAGTCTTAACTGCCAATCTAACTCAGACATAATAATACAAGAAATTGAGTGTGATGACGAAATAGAATATGATGATGAGGAAGCTTTTGAGGAAATCAGTAAAGAATTAAGCCATTTTGAGGATAAACCCAAACCTAATCTGAATGACACAGAGGCAATCAATTTAGGGGATCAAGAGAATGTGCGGGAAAGAAAAATAAGTGTCCATTTGGAACCACAGCTCAGAGAAGAGATAATTAAAGCACTTTTTGAGTATAAAGATGTTTTTGCATGGTCATATGACGACATGCCAGGTTTAAGTACTGATTTGGTGGTCCACAAATTGCCCACTGACCCAGCATGCCCTCCTGTCAAGCAGAAGCTAAGGAAATTTAAAACAGACATTAGTGTGAAAATCAAAGAAGAGGTCACCAAGCAGTATGAGGCAAAGGTCATCCGGGTCTCGCGGTATCCCACCTGGTTAGCCAATGTTGTGCCTGTGCCAAAGAAGGATGGAAATACCAGAGTGTGCGTATATTACCGTGACCTCAATAAGGCAAGTCCGCAAAACAACTTCCCACTACCAAACATCCACATATTGATTGATAATTGTGCCAAACATGGGATTGGTTCCTTCGTGGATTGTTATGCGGGCTATCACCAGATTTTGATGGATGAGGAGGATGCAGAAAAGACGGCATTCATCATGCCTTGGGGAACGTATTGTTATAGAGTCATGCCATTTGGGTTGAAGAACGCAGGAGCAACGCATATGAGGGCGGTGACCACCATGTTCCATGACATTGATACATCGGGAAATTGAGGTCTATGTAGACGACGTAATCATAAAGTCGAGGAAACAATGTGACCATGTCCAGGACTTGAGGAAATTCTTCCAGAGACTCCGCAGGTACAACCTCAAGCTTAATCCAGCAAAGTGTGCATTCGGAGTCCCATCTGGGAAGTTATTGGGATTCGTGGTAAGTCGGCGCGGTATTGAATTAGACCCGTCCAAGATCAAAGCCATTTAGGAGCTACCGCCGCCAAGGAACAAGAAAGAGGAGATGAGTTTGCTCGGCAGGTTGAATTACATCAGCAGGTTCATTGCCCAGCTTACAACGACTTGCGAGCCCATCTTCAAACTGCTAAAGAAAGATGCTGCGGTCAGATGGACGGATGAATGTCAAGCAGCATTTGACAAGATTAAGGAGTATTTGGCTAGTCCACCTGTGTTGGTCCCGCCGTAGCCGGGAAGACCCTTGATCCTTTATCTGACCGTGTTGGATAATTCTTTTGGTTGTGTACTGGGGCAGCATGACATCACAGGAAGGAAAGAGCAGGCAATTTACTACCTCAGCAAGAAGTTCACATCATATGAGGTGAAGTACACTCAACTTGAGAGGACGTGTTGTGCCTTAACCCGGGTAGCGCAGAAGTTGAAACATTACTTGTCAGCCTATACCACCTATCTCATCTCTCGGCTGGACCCGTTGAAGTACATTTCTCAGAAGCCCATGCCCACAGGGAGGCTGGCGAAATGGCAAATCTTGCTTACGGAGTTCGATATTGTCTACGTGACCCGGACTGCAATGAAAGCACAAGCGCGGGCTGATCATTTGGCCGAGAATCCAGTTGATGATGAATATGAACCTTTGAAAACATACTTCCCTGACGAGGAGATAATGAATGTTGAAGACTTAGAACAAGTCGAGAAGCCAGGATGGAAATTGTTATTTGATGGAGCTGCCAACGCCAAGGGTGTCGGGATAGGAGCAGTACTGATTTCTGAGACAGGGCAACACTACCCTGTCACTGCTCAACTTCATTTCTATTGCACCAATAACATGGATGAATACGAGGCGTGTATCTTGGGTCTGAGATTGGCTATAGACATGGGTGTCCAGGAAATCTTGGTCATGGGTGACTCGGATCCTCTGGTACACCAGATTCAGGGTGAATGGGAGACACGAGATTTGAAGCTTATACCGTATCGGCAGTGTTTGCATGAACTTTGTCAACGGTTTCAATCAATAGATTTCAGGCATATTCCAAGGATTCACAATGAGGTTGCCGACGCTTTGGCCACTTTGGCGTCAATGCTGCACCATCCAGACAAGGCTTATGTGGACCCGTTATAGATTCAGGTCCGAGATCAGCATGCCTATAGTAATATGGTGGAAGAAGAGCTTGATGGTGAACCGTGGTTCCATGATATCAAAGAGTACCTCCGTATGGGAGTGTACCCAGCACAAGCTACAGGGGACCAAAAGAGAACAATTCGACGCTTGGCAAGCGGATTTTTCTTCAGTGGAAGAGTGTTATACAAAAGAACTCCAGATCTTGGATTGTTGAGATGCATGGACGCTAAACAAGCTACAGTTATCATGGCTGAGGTACATACGGGAGTTTGCGGACCTCATATGAGTGGATATGTATTGGCAAGGAAGATTCTCCGAGCGGGTTACTATTGGCTTACTATGGAACGGGATTGCATCAGTTTCGTGCGCAAGTGTCATCAATGTCAGATACATGGAGATTTGATTCATTCTCCACCATCTGAATTGCATACAATGTCGGCACCATGGCCGTTCGTTGCTTGGGGAATGGATGTCATTGGGCCGATCGAGCCAGCGGCGTCAAATGGGCACAGATTCATTCTGGTAGCTATTGATTATTTCACTAAGTGGGTTGAAGCAAAAACCTTCAAATCTGTGACCAAGAAGGCAGTGGTCGATTTTGTGCATTCGAATATCATCTGTCGGTTTGGGATCCCGAAGGTAATCATCACAGACAATGGTGCCAATCTCAACAGTTATTTGATGGCCGAGACATGTCAGCAGTTTAAGATCACGCACCGCAATTCCACCCCATATCGTCCTAAGGCAAATGGAGCAGTCGAAGCAGCTAACAAGAACATCAAGAAAATACTTCGAAAAATGGTAGAGGGGTCCAGGCAATGGCATGAGAAGTTAGCTTTTGCCCTTTTAGGCTATCGCACTACTGTCCGCACTTCAGTAGGGGCAACTCCTTATTCACTGGTGTATGGCACTGAAGCAATAATACCCGCAGAGGTTGAAATCCTGTCCCTTCGGATCATCGCTGAGGAGGAAATTGATGACGTTGAATGGGTTAATGCCCGCTTGGAACAACTAAGTTTGATTGATGAAAAGAGATTGGCAGCAGTATGTCACGGTCAGTTGTACCAACAGAGAATGGCAAGAGCATATAACAAGAAGGTGTGTCCGCAGAAATTCGAAGTAGGGTAATTGGTGTTGAGGCATATCCTACCTCATTGGGCTGAGGCGAAAGGAAAGTTCGCCCCGAACTGGCAGGGGCCTTTTGTTGTAACTAGAGTGTTGTCCAACGGCGCATTATATTTGACGAATGTGGAAGGGAAATGTGTAGAAATGGCTATCAACTCTGATGCAGTCAAGCGGTACTATGTATGATTTCTTTGTTTAATTGTACTTTATTGTATTTGGCATATTTTTGAGATTGAAATGATGAAGGCATTTTGTTCTGCTATCCAAACACTTTATCCTTTGTTACCCCCTTTGAGCCTCATTCATTTTCTTTCATACCCCTCTTTCGGAATCAGTAGCAAGGATCGGAAACACAAGCGTGAAAGATAAGTCACGGAAAAAGAGAAAAGAGAAAGAATGAAAGGAGAGAGAAGGAAAAGAAGGAAAAAAAGAGAAAAGGAAGAAAGAAAAAGAAAAGAAGAGGAAGAGGAAGAAAAAGAAATGAAAAATCACAACAAAGTAATTTTTATGACCTGAACTACGTTTGATTTGATCCTGAAAGGGTACGTAGGCAGCCTTTCTCTGAGGTTCAGTCAAACCAAAACAAAATCCCAAAAGTCCCCAAGAAAGAAACTGGGGCAGAAGTTGTGGCCGCTGTGAGAGATTTGATTCCGAAAGTTGTAACTGTGAACCCATGTTAAGTTGTTTTGAGCCTTTGATACCCTTCTTTCTAACCTCATCCAAAAGCCTGCATTACGGTCCAAAGAAAGACCTTCTGATCAATCTTCAGGAAGTGCCAATACGAGCAAGTAAAAGTGATTCACGTCAGGGGCAACACTCCGATGCAGAAAAAAATGATAAAAATGAGAGAGTCTTATTGGTGAAAACCCTCACGGGCACCGTAAGGCGAAGTGAGTTGAGAGAAATCTAAATGAGAGAGTCTTATTGGTGAAAACCCTCACGGGCACCGTAAGGCGAGGGTGAGTTTTTCAGACAGGCAAATGAGACAAGTCTGTAGTCAAAAGCTGCTCAAGACATTGCAAAACGAGCAAGGTTTGGGTTCGGTTGAAAATCAGGTTGTGAAAGTCCGGAACAACAAATGTGGCAATCGAAAGTTGATTGGTTAGACAAACTGGGCTGATTAATCCAAAATGCATGGCATGCTCAATGGTATCAGTTGTTCCACTCAGATAAGTCTCATTCTCTTCTTTCTTCATTACAAATCATCTGTTCTCGGATGCTCTTTATCCTTTACCCTCGAGGTCATTGCATTTCATTCTTTCGAGGTCTATCTTTAAGATGTTTCAGTGTCAGTTCTGTTCGAAACAAAAGGAAGGAATGTCAAGGCTAACTGCCAGCTTCCTAGTTGTACAGACAGGGCCAGAGTATATCAAAAATGTTGAAAAGCAAAGTAAGTCATAAAGGACCACTGGAGGTTTCATCGGTGGATTAGTCGGATAATTGTGGGGAAGGAGCGAAGTTTCAAAAGAGGGGTCAGAAATACAAGAACAACAATATGGAATAGAACACTTGGATCATCAGAGTCAAGGGGGTTGAAATTCGGTCAGGAAGTCAATGGGATTCAAGGCAAGTCCAGGAAAGCGAGACGGAGTAAAGCCCAGCAGCAGGGATGTACCTAGCAAGAATGTCAGCAACTAGCCACATTTTTAAAACTGACAAGATTTTTCTTTGATTGAAACTGGGGCAGAAAGTTTACATTGGCTGCGGAGAAACCTTCGTAAGAAAAGGTAGCACCCAAACAGGTATGGCGGGAAATTCTCAGGACCCTCCTGGAAAATGGGACTTAGTTTAAATTTCAAAACAATCATGAGTAGCATAACTTAACATAAAATAGGAATATAAGTTGGTTTCAAAGTTTGCACGTTTAAGATAGGATTCAATTAGGAGTTTTCAGGGCCCTCCTGGATAATGGGACGTAGCTTTAAAGTTTGTTTAGATAACAAGATATAGTGGGAGTCGTACCTTCAGTAGATATAACTTAGGTTAAGACTATCTTTTAACTAGAAGTTGTCAGGACCCACCTGGATAATGGGGAGTAGTTTAAGACCTTTTAGACAACAAATGTAGTGGGGGTAATACCTCTAGAGGATATAACTTAGGTTCACAATTATTAGAAGTTGTCAGGACCTCCCTGGATAAAAGGACTTAGCCTTCAAATTCTTATAATAGTTGGTAGCATAATTCAGTTTAACACTTACCCATGTACCCAGTCACCAAACTGGGGCAGAAAATTTTCTTTGTTTGTTTAATTTGTTGCAGTCAGGAGCCCACCTGGAGAACAAGGGAATGCTTTTCAAGTTCAGCAATCAGGAGCCCACCTAGAGAACAAGGGAATATTTCAAACTTCAGCAGTCAGGAGCCCACCTGGAGAACAAGGGAAGTACAATTCCAATTTTAAATTTTTAATATTTGATAACATGCTGTACCCAGTCACCAAACTGGGCAGAAAATTTTCTTTGTTTGTTTGGCAGCAGTCAGGAGCCCACCTGGAGAACAAGGGAATACTTTCCAAGCGTTGCAGTCAGGAGCCCACCTGGAGAACAAGGGAATATTTCAAATTTCAGCAGTCAGGAGCCCACCTGGAGAACAAGGGAAGTACAATTCCAATTTTAAATTTTTAATATTTGATAACATGCTGTACCTAGTTACCAAACTGGAGCAGAAAATTTTCTTTGTTGTTTATTTTGTTGCAGTCAGGAGCCCACCTGGAGAACAAGGGAATACTTTTCAAGTTCAGCAATCAGGAGCCCACCTGGAGAACAAGGGAATACTTTTCAGGCTTCAGCAGTCAGGCGCCCACCTGGAGAACAAGGGAAGTACAATTCAAATTTTAGCTTTTAATTTTTAACATTTGATAACATGCTGTACCCAGTTACCAAACTGGGGCAGAAAATTTTCTTTGTTGTTTATTTTGTTGGAGTCAGGAGCCTCGCCTGGAGAACAGAGGCACACATTTCAAGTTTCAGCAGTCAGGAGCCCGCCTGGAGAACAGAGGCACACATTTCAAGTTTCAGCAGTCAGGAGCCCGCCTGGAGAACAGAGGCATACATTTCAAGTTTCAGCAGTCAGGAGCCCGCCTGGAGAACAGAGGCATACATTTCAAGTTTCAGCAGTCAGGAGCCCGCCTGGAGAACAGAGGCATACATTTCAAGTTTCAGCAATCAGGAGCCCGCCTAGAGAACAGAGGACTACATTTCAAGTTTTAGCAGTCAGGCAGCCACCTGGAGAAAAGGCAAAACATCTCAGATCACAATTCAAGGCAGCAACAAAAAGATGTCGCCGGGGAGAATACAATACAACAAGGCAACAAGAAATACAAGATCAAGTTTGAAGATATAGATAGGATCTTTTGTAATTCATAGCTCATAGCTTAGTCTAGTTTCTTTTTATTTTTGACGCGGTGTAACAAGGGGTTTCAGTAAGCAGTAGTAGCAGCAGCAGCAACAGTGAAACCACAGTTCATGGTAGTCCCAGCTACCAGACCTTCCCGAACTACACTGACCTGATTCCTTTTTAGCCAAAGATATGTAGGCAACCTCAGAAGCAGGGTGCGGTCAACTCTTTCAAAAATGCTTCACACGGGGTATTCAAACGGGCAAAAATCGCTCGTATCCGCTCACTTATCTTTGCCCGCAAACTCTTCGTGTTTCCGAGCAAAGAGGGGCAGCTGTGAGCACGTGATTTTTGCCCTATATGAATTACTCCCATAATTTCAAAACAAAACAATTTCTTTTCATTATTGGCAAGTTTGTGGCATTTTTTGTTAGTTGTTTGCATTGGTTTGTGCATTCTTTTATTTAATTAATGATAAATAAAAAAAAATGTGTTGCATATGCATTTAGGGGTTGATTTTGCATTTTAAGAATTAATTAAGGAAATTCATAAATATAGTTCAATTTGCATTTTTATTTTAACTTTTATTTTGAGTAGTTTTTCTTTTAAAGTTGTTCATTAATGGTGATAATTATTTAGGTTCGATTAGGGTTTTGATAGGTTAATTAGGTTTAGGATTTAAATTTAATCTTTTCAAAAAAAAAAGAGAAAAATAATAATAATAAAAAAAGGGGGAAAAGGAATTAAGAGAATTGAAAGGAATTTGAAAAATATAAAAGCAAAGGAGTGAAAAGCATTTGGGCTAGTCTTCAAATTTAAACTCCAGGCCCAAATCAATTTTCCCAGAACCCGCCCCATCCAAGCCCAAACCCATCCCTGACCCAGTCTCCCTTACCCCCTAATAATTGAAATGACGTCGTTTCATTAGAATTAATCCCAGCCGTCGAGGTTTGATGATCAAACGGCTGGGAAGATTGGACCACTTAATATATTAGTGTCTGAACCACCTACCCCCCCAACCCCGTCTCTCTCACACATATCCTAACCCCTCACAGACCACCGCCCTCCGCCGTCCGCTGCCGGCCGGAAATCGCCTCCGCCGGCGGCCGGTCCCCAATGGCCACCAAATTAACACCACTTGACCGCCTTTCCATCCCCTTTCAAAATCCATACCCCGTTTCCCTCGAATCTTCGCCAAGCTCTTCGAATATTGAATCAAAACTCCCAGCCCAAAACCCTAACTCGTCCAAACCTCACCAAATTCACACCCCATACTCCCCTTGCTTCCCTCTTCCCAAACCCCAACTATTTCCTTTTAAATCGTCCCAGATTTTCTCAAATTTCAAATCTAAGAGTGGCAGAACCCTAGAAGCCTATTTTGCTCGATCTCTTCCCAAATTCCTTGGCCCAGGGATTGTTTCGAGGCACGAAATAATGTGCTCGTTTGTTCTTGGAGAAGAACAAACGTTCACCTCATTCCGGACCTCATATCGGAGTCCTATTTTGATTCAACTCTCCATCAGTAAGTTTTCTTTTTCCTTTCCTCCTTGATTAATTACTTCCTTGATTAAATGATTTAGGATTTGTCTAGGGTCTTGATTAATTCTGTCCTGCGTTGATTTTTTTATTTATTTATTTTGATTAATTCTGTCCTGTTTTGATTTTTTTAATTTTTTGTTTAATTTTGATTTTTTTTCTACTTTGTGTTTGGTTTCAATTAAACAATTCATGATTGGTGCTGTTAGCTTGACTTTAATTTTCAGTGTTGATTGCTTGTCGTTAATGGCTAATTTTTAGAGTTAATTTCCTGTTAGTTCAATTCTAGGATTCGTTTGGTATTAGCTGTTTGATTCCAGCTCCTAGTTAGGTAACTAGGGTTAGTAGATCAAGGTAAAGTTTAGTAATTTTTAGAACCAAAAAGGGTAATCTAGGGAATTCAATTTAGGAAATTTTTAGTAACTGAAATTAGAAGCCATTAGAAGCACCTAGAAGGGGTTCTAATTGGAACTTTAGAATTATATTGGGGTGACTTGGGTAACAAGTCAGTAAATAAAGGATTTATAAGCTAAAAACAGGAATTTAAGAGGGACTAAAGTGTAAGATGAAGTCCTGCAGGGCTGCCCTAATTATTTGCCTATAAAGGCATCATTTCTTGCTTTAGAGGACAAGGTGGAAGAGCTAAAAAAATACAGAAGAGGAGTCGGTCAAAAGAAGATTGTTTCATCCAATTTGAGCACAAAAAAGCACAAAAATGCTGCTGTTCATTGAAAAATCTTTGAATCTTTGAGTGATTAATAGAGAAATGAGTTGAAGTGTGTGTTACATTCAAGTTTGGGTCCATTTTTGGTTGGAATTCGAATCTGAACCTTGTGTGAAGTCATTCGAGTTCAAAACTGTTTTCAAGTGATATTCTCCAGCATTGTTTTGATCCAAATCTGTTGTTGCTGCTTCTCCTTGGACCCCTTTTTCTCACTTTTGGTTTATAATTGCTGTACCAGGTACACCCATTGTAACCTTGTTGGTTGTCAAGTGAAAATTGACGAAAATGAATTGATACGAAGATGTTGAAGCATGAAATTCTTTTCAGTTGTTGAACGATTTGTTTTGCTTTGTTTACTGTGGCCCCTTTTAGTTTAATTTTGGTTTGTAGTTGGTTTGTAACTATTACTTGAAATGATTGTATGTTAGCCTCTCAGTTCAACCCCCTCCCTTAATTTCCTTAAATTTGAGTGCTCGAATTCACTGAAGAACTGTGCAGCTGTTAATTTCAGTAATATAACTAGGTTTACAATCCATGTTAGCTGAAGGAATTATCAGATTCTATCATTGATCCATTGTGTATGGATCTGGTATTCCTCTAGTAGTTAGGTCAAGCTGTAATAATTGAGTTCCTGTTGTTCGTAAGGCATGGAATCCATCTAGAGTTCAGCGCAAGGTAGTACTAATTCCTTTCAAGTGTTTCGAAGTGTGTTAGCATGCTTAGACGTTAGCTTGAATTTTAATTGTGGGGTATTGAGTGAGCACAAGAAGTGGTTATAGGATTAACCTGTTGGATTGCATAAGTATATCTATATTCTGTGAGTATTAGGTGTTTAAAATGGTTTCCAGCTAATTCAAGATCTATGCATTAGCATTTGGTTTTCACAGTTTAGTTCTTGTGGTCATTTGATTCAAATTACGAAATTCGCAAATGGATAATCAGTTGTCAATGTCTTTCTTTAGATTGAATACTTCTTCAATGTAATTGTTTAAATGAGATTCCTTAGCTCCCTTATTGATCTGGACTTGCTCCGTTGATGTTGGGCTTGCTTCGAGCCCAAGTCGATTTTGGCCTGGCATGGCATCTTCAGCGTTGGTGGAGGTTTCATCTTACGTGCACCTCGTGTGAGCTAGGCTCCTTTTGGGCCTGGGATTGAGATAGTAACTGGCCCGTTAATAATTAAATGGTAGGGTGTGGGCCTTCTAGTTAAGTAGCATGCTTGAGTTAAGAGGTTTGCCTCTTGTTCAAGTGTGGACTTGAACTTGAGGCCCAAAGTCCTTAATCACTTTAATTAATAGCAATCCATATTGTTAACCAATTAGGGCCCTTTTAGAGACATTCCATACTAAAAACAATAGTTACTTTAGGATTGGCCTTTAAATAAAAAGTGGGACGAGCCTCGCCAAACAAAAATGCATAAATTGCGGGGCTCTCATTAAATGCTTTATTAAAAATATTTTAGAAATTCGGGACGTGCCATTTAGCGAATTTTCATGGCCTCCCGCAAAGTTAACAAGACGCTAGCCACTTTAGGCGCGCTTTTATTAACTTTACTTTCCTAAATGCGGGTGTGCATTTCATGCAACCCAGATCCAAATCCCAAAACGTTGAATAAAAATGTGTCGAGGATATGGGTGCATTTCATGTGACGTGATCCAAAAACACGTTTTTAAACGACGTTCCCTTTCTTAAATTTTTTTAACTAAAAGCGGTTAAATAATTTGTAAAATTGCACTATAGGATGGCATGTACAAAAATCAGATTTTAGCCAAATATGACAGTTGAGCGACCGTGCTAGAACCACGGAGCTCGGGAGTGCCTAACCCCTTCTCCCGGGTTAACAAAATTCCTTACTCGGATTTCTGGTTCGCAACAGTTAAACAGAGTCAAACCTTTTCCTCGATTCGGGATTCAAACCGGTGGACACCATAAATCTCCCAAGTGGCGACTCTGAATCTCTTAATATAAACGAATCCTGTTTCGATTGTCCTTTAATTGGAAAAACTCCTTTATTATACCCTTCACGGGGTGTAGAAAAAAAAGGAGGTGTGACAACGACACCCTCACAGCCATTTTGAAAAGGATGGAGGAAATGGAGAACGGGAACAAAGCACTTCGGGACCAAATGAGAGAGAACCAGGAAAGGGTCGATAAGATACTGGGTGCCCCAAAGCTCTTGCCAAAGAGAGATGTCGGTTTCGTCGAGCAGCTTTACAGTGATGACGCCGCCCCGCATGACATACCAAAGACCTTTAAAATGCCATCCTACCTAAAAATATATGATGGTACGACCGATCCCGAAGACCATGTAACTCACTATGTCACCGCTGTGAAAGGCAATGATCTCGCCAAGGAACAAGTATCCTCTATTTTGTTATAGAAATTCGGCGAAACCCTTATGGGAGGTGCATTAACATGGTATTCACAACTACCTGCGCGTTCTATTGAGACCTCCGAAGAGATGGCCGACAAGTCCGTAACGGCCCATGCTGGGGCAGAAAGGCCGAAGTAAGAGTAAACGACATACTTGCCATCAAACAGTCTACGAGAGAGGGATTGAGGGACTTCCTCGCCCGTTTCAATTGAGTAAGGATGACCTTGCCGAATGCATCGGAAGGGATGGCGATTGCAGCTTTCTAGAATGGGCTGAGCAGAAATGGTTCAAGGGCAATGAGAAAATTATTAAGTCGGCTTATGAAGTACCGCCAAACTACTTGAGATGAAATACACAACGCATATTGTGCCGAAGTTCGAGCAAACGATACAACCTCAATGGGCCGACTCATTGATTGACTAAGATACAAGACGAATCCAGAAAAGATCGAAGAAATGATATCAGGAGGGACCTCGTAGCTCTGCCCAACCGAGAACGGCATATACCATATGTCAGAAGCGCCATTGCGCCCCCTCCCGCCATGAAGAGGGCCGACCCAAATCAAGGACCGGGACTCACCAGAAAAAAAGAGGTATTCCCCCTTTGTTATCTGCTCACAATTTTAATATGTAGCCTACAGAAATAGTTTACGCCTTGGAGAATCACGGAACAAAGGTGAAGTGTCCATAAAAGATGAGGTCTGATCCGAGTACCAGAAAGTCGGATGCCCTTAGCGAGTTCTACCAAGAACGAGGGCACAAAATCGAGGATTGCATCGCCCTAAGATAGGAGGTCGTAAACATGCTTTGATAGGGACACCTCAAAGAATTGCTGAGCAACCGGGGAAGGACCAACTTTGCCAAAGGACGGGAACAGCATTAGGGACCGCAGAAACCGCCCTCGCCAACCCACACTATCCACATGATCATCGATGGTGGCGACGATGCCTCTATCAATAGCGTGAAGTTCACCACAACCCACAAGCTCAAACAGCCGATCTCCCACGAACGGTGTGACGAGTTTGAAGAGAGTATCATATTCGATAAGTCAGCTACCGACGGTTTCGTTTTCCCTCACTATGATGCCCTTGTTATCACTTTACGAATTCTAGATAGCGATATGAGACGCATTATGGTAGATGATGGGAACGGCGCATGCATTATCCACCCTCGAGTACTTGCACAAATGAAACTCGAGGATAAGATAGTGTCGCGTTGCATCTCACTAATGGGTTTTAACAAAGCAGTTGAATGTAACATCTAAAGAAATCACACTCCCCGTCTTGGCTGGCGGCGTCACTGTAGAAACGACTTTCCACATCATGGACCAAGACACAGCGTATAACGCTATAATAGGCGGACCATGGATACACACCATGAGAGCCATCCCTTCCAGCTTATGCCAAGTCATCAAATTCCCGACTCTATGGGGAATCTTCAGCATACTAGAGGAGTAACACACATCTCAGGAATGTTACCGCATCGCATTGGATTGCACGGTCACTCAATAAGCGAAGGACAAAGAAAAAGAGGCATAGAAATCAACAGGGTTGGGTCGATAGATGATGATGGCGAGGACGTCATCAAAGACCCCGATACGGTCGAAGCCGCCGGGTCGACCATAGAAGACCTTGAACCCATCATATTAGATAGCAAAGATCACAACAAGAAAGCTTACATCGGCTGCAAACTTCAGGAACCACGTAAGTTTCTTCAATTCTTAACTACTAAGGCGGACTTGTTTGCTTTTAGCCATGCAGAAATGCCAGGCATGCCAAAAGAAATCGCCATACACAAATTGAACGTTGATCCATTCCACCCCCGGTGAGACAGTTCTGGCGTAAGTTCTACTCCACAATCAATGACGAAGTACGCGAAGAGGTCAAAAAATTATTGGAAAACGGCTCCGTCAGGGAGTTAAAATACCCCCAATGGGCCGCCAACGTGGTCATGGTGAAAAAGAAAATGGGAAGTGGCGAATGTGCGTAGACATCACTGATTTGAATAAAGCATGCCCCAAGGATTCATTTCCATTACCTCATATCGACCAACTCATCGAAGCAACGATCGAGCATGAACTGTTGAGTTTTTTGGATGCCTACTCAGGCTATAATCAGATCCTCATGGAAGAGGTGGATCAGGAGAAAACCACTTTCATAACCCATCAGGGAATGTATTGCTACAGAGTAATGCTCTTCGGACTGAAAAACTAGGGGCAACGTACCAAAGGTTAGTAACAAATATGTTCAAAGACCAACTCGATAAAACGATGGAGGTCTACATTAACGACAAGTTGGTCAAGTCCAAAAGGAAAGAAGATCACATCGACCACTTGAGAGAAACCTTCGACATACTCAGACAATAGGGAATGAAACTGAACCCCAAAAAGTGTGCATTCACTGTGGCCTCAGGAAAATTCTTAGGTTTCCTAGTGTCACAGCGAGGTATCGAGGTCAACCCCGATCAGATCAAAGCCATCGAAGAGATACCAAAGCACTTGACCACCAAAAAATAGGTTCAGAGGTTAACGAGCTATTTAGCCTCCCTTTCAAGATTCTTCTCGCGATCATCATATAGGTGTCACAAATTCTTCAGCATGCTCAAAGAAAGACAACGACCTCCAATGGACCTCAAAGTGCATTCAAGCCCTGAAAGAACTAAAAACATTCTTGCTGTCACCACCACTTCTTTCAAAATGGGAGCCGGGGGAACGTCTCCTTGTCTACCTCGCCGTATCCAAAGTGGCAGTGAGCGCATTCCTGGTTAGAGAAAGCAAAGTTGCGCAGTCTCCCATCTATTGCATTAGAAAAACATTAGTCGACGCCAAGAAAAGATACCCTCACCTCGAGATATTGGCTTTGGCCTTGGTCGTAGTTTCACAAAAGCTTAGACCGTATTTCCAATTCCATCCCATCTCGGTCATGACAACTTTCCCCTTAAGAAGCATTTTGCATAAACCTGAGCTATCATGAAGGTTGGCCAAATGCGCCATCGAACTGAGCGAGCACCATATAACATATCAGCCACGAACAGTGATAAAGACGCAAGTACTTTTAGACTTCGTTGCTGATTTCAGCGCAAAAATACTGCTTGAAGTCGAAATAGAAGCCGTCCACGCTTCTCCCCAAACACAAGACCTCTGCGTCCTGTACAACAACGGAGCATCCAATGCGTCAAGATCCAGACTAGGACTCGTACTCGAAGTCCCCACTGGAAAAGTGATTCGCCAATCCATAAGATACCCAGATATGACTAACAACGAGGCCGATTACGAGGTCGTAATTGCAGTGTTAAGGCTGGTGCTTAGATACAGGGCAAAACGATTGAGACTACGCTGCGATTCTCAGCTCGTGGTCTATCAAGTCACAGGGACTATCCAAATCAAGGAACAAAGGTTACAAAAATACCAAAACCAAAATCAGCAAGTTGTTGCCAGAGTTCAACGAATGTCAACTCGACCAGATCCCCTGAGCACAGAATGCTAAGGCAGACGGCCTCGCCAAATTAGCTGCAGCCACCAAGAACATTGCAACCGGAGACAGAAGTATAGTCCACTGTGATGACCCGGCCGGTTGTCTTAAGAATTTACGCCCCGATCCCCTATTAACCACTCTCTCCAAGTTTATTTCTGCTATTTTTATTTGCCGGGATGTTCGATTTTGAGTTTCGGAGAGTTTTGGGACACTTAGTCCCCAAAGGAGAGCTTAAGTCTTGGAAATTTGACCATAGTCCGAACAGTGTGAAGACGGCCTTGGAATTGAAATTCGATGGTTCCGTTAGCTCCGTTGGATGATTTCGGGCTTAGGAGCGTGTCCGGAGTGTGTTTTGGAGGTCCGTGACTAATATAGGCTTGAAATGCCGAAAGTTGAATTTTTGAAGTTCCGGTTCGATAGTGAGATATTGATCCGATGGTTGGAATGGAATTACGAGAGTTGCAGTGGTTCCGTCATTTTGAAGTTTCAGGTCATTCAGAAGTGGTTTGGTCGGGTTTTTGATCAAAAACGGAATTCGGAAGATTTTAGAATCTTAGGCTTAAATCCGAGGTGTTTTGGTTGATTTGATGTTTTTTGAAGTGTTTTGATGATTGGAACAAGTTTGAATAAGGTATTAGGATATGTTTGTGCTTTTGGTTGAGGTCCCGGGGGCCTCGGGTGAGTTTCGGGTGCCTAACGGAAGTTGAATGTGGACTTGGGAAGATTTTTATTGGTGGTATCTGTCATAACCGCAGCTGCGGTTTGGGTTCCGCAGGTGCGGAGCCGTAGAAGTGGCTATTACAGCGCAGAAGCGGAAAAAGGGAGGGCCAGCATAGACCGCAGAAGTGGACGCTCCATCGCAGAAGCGCATCCGCAGAAGCGGACTTTTGCTCCCAGATGCAAAAACTGCCGCAAAAGCGAGATCTTTTCTCGCACCTGCGGGACCGCAGGTGCGGCTCATCTGGTCGCAGATGCAAAACTTGCTGGACAGAATGTTTTAAGTTCTGAAAATGGGACTTTGTCCCATTTTGAATTTTTACCAACTTGGAGCACGAGGAGAGGCGATTTTCGGGAGATTTTTGAGAAAAACAACGGGTAAGTGTTCTTAACATAATTTTTGTAAAATTATTCTAATCTATTACTAGTTTTGGCATTTAAATCTGTGAATTTAGTTGGAAGAGTTTCAAAAAAAAACCCTCTCGGATAGTTTTGAGGGTCGAAATGTTATGGGATTTGGATAATTTTGGTATGGTTAGACTCGTGAGAGTGTGAGGCTTCTGAAAACATTAATTTTAACCGATTCCGAGACGTGGGCTCGGGGGCGTTTTGGTCATTTTACCTAATTTCTCGTATTAGCTTAGAATTTAATTGCGGAATCAGTTACTTGAGGTGTTATTTACATTATGAAATTGAATTGAATAGATTGGGGCCATTTGGAGTCGAATACTCGTGGCAAGAACGTGATCTCGGGTTGATTTTGAGCCGGTTCGAGGTAAGTGGCTTGTCTAACCTTGTGTGGGGGACCTTTTCCCCTTAGGATTGATATTATGGTAATTGAAATGCCTCGTACGTGAGGTGACGAGCGCGTACTTGTGCTAATTGTTGGAAATCCAGTTTTTCATTAAAAATAGCCTTGAATTGTGTTCTTCCTTTTTCTTGCTTACACGGTTTGGAAACTAAACCTTTTGTAGCTTAGAGAAGCATGTCTACTTGACTAAATTGCTCTATTTGCCTTAACTGCCTTATTTGTTTTATGTGAACCATGCTAGGTTAGGATTACTTGCTTCACTTTGATATGCAATTGATTGGATTGAATTCTTGTTGTTGCTACGTATTTACTTTGGGACTACGAGACGGTATCTCGGGAGCTCCCCTGTATGTTTACTTTGGGACTACGGAATTGCATTCCGGGAGATCCCCCTGCACTTTTACTTTGGGACTACGGGACGGTATCCCGGGAGCTCCCCTGTATGTTTATTTTGGGACTACGGAATTGCATTCCGGGAGATCCCCCTGCACTTTTACTTTGGGACTACGGGACGCTATCCCAGGAGCTCCCCTCTATTTTTACTTTGGGACTATGGAATTGCATTTCGGGAGACCCCCCTGCACATTTATGAGTTGGACTGCGGGACTGCACCTGGGAGATCCACTGGATATGATATTTATATTTGGGGACTACAGGACGGTATCTTGGGAGATCCCCGAATTTTATCTTGGAGCTGAGTTGTGTTCTATTACTGTGTTTTACTTGCCACTGTGATAGTTGTTGCTGTCCTTTATATCTTGTGACACTTATTTACACTGTTTATTTCACACTGTTAACCCTTATATTTTATTTAACCTCAGTAGGGCCCTGACCTTCCTCGTCACTACCCGACCGAGGTAAGGCTTGGCACTTACTAAGTACCGCTGTGGTGTACTCATGCCCCTTCTGCGCATGTTTTTCATGTGCAGATCCAGGTACTTTCGCTCAGTCTTATCATCCTTGAGGCGAGGCGCTTCTGTAGAGACTTCAAGGTATATCTGCCGCGTCCGCAGACCGAGGAGTCTCTTTCTATTCTTGCTGTTTAGTATTAGCCCTTCTGTATTTTCAGTTCTTGTTAGACATTTTGGAGTTAGAACTGTGTAGTACTTCTTAGCTTGTGATTCATGGGTTTCTGGGTCTTGGATTTATGTGTTGGTTTTGAGCGTTAAATATGGTGTTTGCCGAGCGGCACATTTATACACTGGTTATTTTCTTATTTCTATTTTAAATTGTTTTACTTCCGCAAATTTTTGGTTTCTTTTCCGCAATTTAGGTTTACCTAGTCGTAGAGACTAGGTGCCGTCACGATGGTTCACGAAGGGCGAACCGGGATCGTGACATCCACCTTCTCAACTCATCGATAGATCTAATAGAGGTAAACCATAAACCTAACTTGGGACTAGCACAATCGTCTTGTTACATACTTGCAGGACGACGTACTTCCAGTTGATAAAAAAGAGGTCAAGAAATTACGGATGCAAGCAGCCACGTACAACATCATTCACAATGACCTGTACAAGAGAACATATGGCGGCCCTCTGGCGTAATGCCTGGGCCCAAATCAAACACGGCGTATCCTCGAAGAGGTCCACGAAGGCCACTGCGGAGCTCATTCCAGAAACCGGGCTTTTGTCAGATGCCTCATACGGGCAGGGTATTACTGGCACACCATGAAAAAAGAGGCAGCAGATTTCGTGAAAAAATGCGAGCAGTGCCAATAGTATGCCCCAATGATCTACCAAGCAGGCAAACACCTCCACTCAGTCACTTCCCCTTGGACGTTCATCATATTGGGTATGGACATCGTGGCCCCCCTCCCGGGGGGTGAGGTAACGTATGATTTCTTTTGGTTTTATATGACTATTTCTCTAAATCGGTAAAAGCAGGAGCAATCGCCCAAATATGCGAACAAGAAATGATCACTTTCATATGGAAAAACATCGTATGTCGTTTCGGCCTCTCCAAAGAAATCAATTGCGACATCGGACCGCAATTTACAGGAAAAAAGGTCGCCGAATTTTTTGAGAAATGGCATATCAAAAGAATACTCTCAACACCATATGACCCCGCAGGTAACAGGCAAGCGGAGTCCTCCAACAAATCGATACTAAACATCATGAAGAAAAAACTCGAAGACGCCTAGGGGCTATGGCCGAAATTACTACCAGAAGTACTCTGGGCCTACCGAACAATGCCAAAGACCAGCACAGGAGAGATGCCTTACTCAATAGTCTAAGGGACTGATGCTGTAATACCGGTCAAAGTCGGAGAGCCCAGCCTGAGATACTCCCACGAGAGCGGGCCGAGGAACGACAAAAGCAGAAGGCAAGAGCTCGACGAAGTCGAAGAACGGAGGGATATGGCCTACATAAGGATGATCACCCACAAACAATTGGCAGAACGCTAATATAACAAAAAGGCAAAGATCAGACCACTCAAAGTCGGGGACTACGTGCTGAAAGCTAAAACACAACCAAGCAAAGACCCACGGGAAGATAAACTGGGAACAAATTGGGACATCCCATACATAATCACGGCAATATCGAACAAAGGGTCATTCCAACTAGAAATAATGGAAGGAAAGCTACTATCAAATAACTAGAATATCACTCACCTTAGGTACTTCAACTTTTAAGAAAAAGCATCCTCCAAGTCGTACTCTTTTTCCCCTCACTTGAGTTTTTTCCCAATTGTATTTTCTCGAGGAGGTTTTTAACGAGGCGACAAAGAGGACACTCCTGGTTGAAGTGTGAACAGATGGAGGCACAGGATGGCTAGTTCATTGCTCGACCTTTCAAGACTTCTCCAACTCGACCAATAAAGGGACTAAATAGACCGCGATTGGGACTGGAACGTCAGCCAATGCCCGGAAAAATATATAAATTTCTTCAATTGTATGAACAAAGCATAAATACATGAAGTTCATTTCTATTGCTTCAAATGTACAACCAAGGCAATGTCGCCCAAAAGTTCACAGCACCGACAATTGTCGCACCAAGAGGCATACCTAATTGGCCCACGACCATAACTAAGTTTAGGTTATATTCGACCTCATTCGAATCTACACCTAATTGGCCCACGACCATAACTAAGTATCGGTTATATTCGACCTTCTTCGAATTAACACCTAATCGGCCCTCGGCCGCAACTAAGTATAGGTTATACTCGACCTCATTCGAATCAACACCTATATGGCCCACGGCCATAACTAAGTATAGGTTATATTCGACCTCGTTTGAATCAACACCTAATCGGCCCTCCGCCATAACTAAGTATAGGTTATATTCGACCTCGTTCGTATCAATACCTAATCGGCCCACAACCATAACTAAGTATAGGTCATATCCGACCTCATTTGAATCAACACTTAATCGGCCCAGGGCCACAACTACATATAGGTTATATACGACCTCATTGGAATCAACACCTAATCGGCCCACGGCCATAACTAAGTATAGGTCGTATTCGACCTCGTTCGAATCAACACCTAATCGGCCCACGGCCATAACTAAGTATCGGTTATATTTGACCTTGTTCGAATAAACATCTAATCGGCCCTCGGCCATAAATAAACATACGATATGTTTGACCTCGTTTGAACTAACATCTACTGGCCCTCGGCCATGATCAAACTTAGGTTTTGTTTCGACCTCTTTAACACGACTAAGGAAACTAAGGCAACCAAGCAACAAAATCAAAAAGCATACAAACTCGAACAAAAGAAAAAGAATAACTAGTATTTCATACTTTGAATATTTTTTACAAAGGCTCAAAAAGACGTTCACGTTTGCGGCAAAACAAAAAGAAGGAAAAGAAAAGCTACTAATCGCCACCTAGCCCAGCAGCGCCATCAGCCTGATCACCTAGGTCATCCCCACCTGCCCCTTCACCATTGCCATCGCCATCAGGATACTCATCCTCATACCAGGCATCCTCTTCAACTCGATCCATGCCCGCATCCTCCTCGTCATCACCGGCCTCCAGTGTAGAAGGATCATAGCCACAAGCGACCCGAGCCCTACGTGCCTTAACACGAGCATCCTCGAAGACGGTTTCTGAAACAATTCCTGCCCCCATCAGATCTCTAAATATATCCAACTGGGCCTCAGCATGAATCTACTCCTCATACAAATCTCACTAAACATCAGGAAAAGTAGAAGTACGGGAAGAGGACGGTCAAGCTAGTAACTGTGCATTCTCAGCCCTAAGAGCATCAACTCGATCACAAAGGCCAGAAGCCTATTTCTCTAGCTCTCCAATCCATTCATCAAGCCGCTCTTGTTTAAGTTTGGCCGTCTCCAAGGCACTCTCCCGCTCAGAACGAAGAACACGGATCGCGATCTCCAATGCCTCCGCCTTCCTCATTGCCCCCGACTGAGCTAACTCCGCCTTCTCGTGATCCACTGCCTTCTTGGAGACCTCGCCACTTAGAGCATCCGATTTGAACTGAAACTCCTCAAGCTCGGTGCGCAGCGAGACAACCTGGGCTTGGAGATTGCCATATTGGGCTTCGACCGCCCTGCTAACCTCAAGTTCTTCTTCCTTATCTCTTAGCACCCCCTTGAGCATGCTGCGTTTTTTTGAAGACTCTCACCAGCTCGTCATCCTTATCGTCCAATTCATCTGGAGAGCATGGAAATTACCACTCTTACCAAACCATCTACAAATCTCGCGATACTTGCCTCGATACTCGCGGTATTTCCTCTCCGTCTTCAGAAAGATAGCCTTATGCCTATCCTCTCTTCGAGCGCTTTCAATCTCCAAAATCATAGTCTAAAAAAGAAAGAAAAAGAAAATGGAAAGTACAAATGAAACCTAAGCGGTGAACTTGACGAACAAAAACAAAGGAAGTAAAAAAAGTTTACCTGAGAGCGAGGCCGGCTATGTTGCTTGATAAGGTAGCATCATCCAGCTTTTCAAGGGTTTTAACCTCCACATCGGACCGAGGGGACCAAGAGAAGGAACCACATTCTCCGCATCTACCAACAAATCTCAATCCACGGGGACCGCAATTGTCCGCGTGGACCCCTCCAGTCTCACTTCAACCCGGGTAAATCTTTCCCCCCATCATCCTCACCTCTTTGGCATCAAGATCAGAGCCCGTCTCATAGCCATCCTGGGCAATACCTTTACCTCTCCCGTCGGCCAACAAAGAAGGAACATCGGTCGGTCGCGAGGCCGACGGTTCATCCTGCCATAAAGAATCAGAAACCCTCAGATGATAACTTGACGTCATCTTCAAGCTCTATGGTCACCGTTTCACGGATGACGAAGTCGCCCTTACTGAGTCCCCAGCCTGGGGAACTCCATCATCGACGTCCATCAATCTTCTCTTACGGGGGACCAGATTCTCACCGCTCGGCGACGATCCCCCTTCCCCATCCACTAGATGATAAAGGGGAAGCCAGAAGCTCCACTGTCGAGATATCCGCAGGCGGAGAAGAAACCGATACGGGGACCGCAGTAGGTGTGCCAACAAACGAGTAGACCTGGCCGTGGCGGAAGAACGAACAGAAGCAGATGACCGAGCAGGGCTAGCCGCGGCCTCAAGAGGAACATATTCTGAAAAAGACGCAGCCTTCCTCTTACGAAATGCAGGAGGAGGAGCCTTTGGCCGCCTCAAAGATCCTCGAACTGAAAAAGAAAGATCGAAGGTTGTCACTATCTATACAAAACTATAGCGAGCAAGCGACCATGAGGTCAAAACAGTATAGATAAAAAATAGATGAACTCACCGGCCAAAGAATACGCAGGACCGAACTTCTTAAGAAAGGTCAGCCACTCACGAATCCCCACTGTGTGAGGCAGAACCTGCCTAACCCAGTCATGAATGTCCCCAACCGAAGGAGAGGGCGTAGTCTTGGCTGCACGAAGAAGAAATAGAATTTCAAACTACGACTAAAATTGAAAAATCAAATGCTTGACAAAAAATTGATACTTACAGGCGCAATTCCAAGTCTCACAGAAGTCGTTCGCGTTGGCCACCACGTCTTTGATTTTGACAAAAAAGCAGTGGAGCCAGAATTGACGATTTGCCTTGTCATCCATCTTCACCACTAGGCATTTACTTCCTTGGTGGCGAAGGTGCAACATCGTCCCCTATAGAACTAGGGCGAAGAGATACATCAGGTGGAGGAGTGTGACCCCGACCCCGGCCAACTCCGCATATTTCGTAAACATCCTAATAAACTTGTAGATGTATGGAGAAAGTTGGGCCGGGAAAATGCCGTATTAGCGGCAAAAGTCCTCCGCCAATGAGAGAAGAGGAAAGGTATACCCAACATAGAAAAAATATGCATAGAACGCGCAATACCCGGGGTGGTGTATCTGTACCACATCACGCCCTGCTAGGACTAGATCGATGTGGGCAGGAATGTTGAATTTGCCCTAAACTCATCTAGGTCGGCCTCTTCCATCACTGCCTCCGAGACGTCAGGCTCGCCTTCAGGTGCCTTTGTAGAGTCAGACCTAACTTTTTCACTACTAGGGATTATTTCATCCACCGTAGGAAAATTCTCATCTTCAATGGCGAAAGTGACATCATCAGCATAAGGGGCATAAGCATCGCCAAAGGGACAGGGTCAGTTGCCATACTAGAACCAGATGATACATTAGCCATGTTAAGAGAGGATAGTCAAGCAAGGAAGTGGTAGAAGCAGTGAAAATCTCTAAAACCAGCAAGAAAATATGCAACAATGGAGGAAAAAGAAGAAGGCAAGGGATTTTGATAAGAAGAGAAAATAAAGGGCAAATAAACGCTATTACATCCCTATTTATTAAGAATCCGGGCATCAAATCCAAAGGTTTATGCCATCATTACCTGGCACCGGAATCCAAACGGTATCCCCAACTGACAATCGCATGGGAAATGATGCAAAGCATCAGGAAATAGTGCCATAATGACGCATGATGTCATGACATCATTCTAGGAATGAAAGCGACACTTCCCCCCATAGTGCATTCACGGAAGGTCATGATATCATCTCGTTTGAAATACCACTACTCGACCCGCTCGTCCAGGTCTGGCCAACCACAACAAACAAAATTCGCTCATTAAGGTCGCCTAAGGCCGGTCTTAATAAGAGGAGGGACTAACTATATGGGTCGAAATCCATCTCAGCACTTGAGGGGAAGTCGCATCGAGAAAAGAGTCAGCCGAGGTCAATTAGGAAATGGTGAAGCCCGTGGGCGAGATACACACAATGGCAGATGTCGAGCATGGCGGAAAGAACTGTAACAGTTGGTTTATTAGAATAAGATATTGAAGATAATATTCCATCGGATATTCTCTGCATATGTACTATTAGGCTTTATTGGGGGTATGTCCCATATAAATAGAAAAAACATCGATGACTAAGGGTATGTAATATTCACTTGATAAGAACACTTTTCAGAAGAAGATTCTCTCTCTCTAGCAAAGATACAAACATTACCTTTTCATCAATATTCTCACTCACATTATTCCATACTTTTCCATCATATCCAAGAATAGTCCGAACATTCTAGGATTTATCTGTCACTCATCATTGTTAGGAGGAACAATTATCTAGTTCATTTATTATCGGGTAATCACTCCTCCTATTTACTTAAATGCCATTTATTGTTATTTATTGCTAGTTACACCTTCATTACTGCTCATACCTTTTGAAATATTAAATATATGTTACTGTCAATATCCCACTAACTCAGTCTCACGTTATCTGTGCTTTCAAGATCTATATCTAGAGATATTATTATTAACTAGGTTTAACCCTTCATTACGTAAAATATAATAGTTAACCGAAAGTGATACTTTTTTGACAAACAACTAGCCCAAGATTAGTCCCCAGTGTCATAACGGCAATCTATAGTGAATCTAAAGCAAAATAAAAAAAATTAGATTCAAATTGTTGGAAAAATATTGATTCCTAATAATTTTCTTTTAAATTGCAAAAGATTATGTTGAACCAATTTGGCATATGATAGAGTGAGAATACTATCGTGCGCCACCACCACCGAAAAATGCCGCGAGGACAACCTCGGAGACCTGCGATAAGTGCGGAATTGAAGGAGATACCATTGAAAGGACCTATAAGAAAGTCTGTAGAGGAATTAGATGAGGTAATTATGGTTGTACCAGGAAAATGCCCAATGGAACAGTGGCCAGCCGTAACTGCAAAGGGTTTAAGACCCCTCCGACAATGGAGGAAAGCTCAAATTCAGTACAATCGATGTAGAACAAGAGTGCAAATATCATAGATGAGGGATCAAAGCAATCATGAGGTGAAAAGGGATCGGAAACATCTAGTGCATAGAGCAAATTGGAATTACCAACACAACCGGCAGAATCGATAAAATGGAAGAACTTTTTCGCTGAGAACGATATGGCTACGAGAGGTATGAACCTACAATTCGTTACACCAATTATTAAGAATGGAGTCAAAGTTGCAAAACTAGACAAAGAGGTTGTTGAACGAGCCACTGAGCGATGGAAACTGGCCTTAATTGTGTATGTAGTGGGAGATACTCCTATTATAGCTGCCTTTGAAAGGTTTGTCACATTTAAATGGAATTTTGTTGCTAAACCTACTATATACCTGCATAAAGATGGGTATTTTGTGGTCAAATTTGCTGCTACAGAGGATAGAGATGTTTTTCATTATTCAGGGCCTTACACGATGAATAACAAACCAGTTATTGTTAAAATATGGAATGATGATTTTGAGTTTAATGATGAAGTACTGAAGACCATCCCACTATGGATTAAATTTCCAAACCTACCACTTAATTGCTGGGAGGATGACTTATTGAGCAGAATTGATAGCACATTGGGAGTTCCTATATATGCTGATGCTTGCACCATAAAGGTAGAACGTATATCCTATGCTAGAATTTTGGTCGAGATAGACATCACAAGGCACTCCCCAAACAGATCATGGTGGAAAATCCAAATGGAGGGGAATTTGAACAGGAAGTATGGTATGATTGGATGCCTATGTACTGTAATAAGTGCTTGCAATTGGGGCATGTGTTCCAGGAACCACAGGAGGAAGCTATGCCTAAACAACAGAAGGGGAGGTATCAGAAGCCTCCACAATTCTGGAGGAAGATAAGACATGAGGAAGGGAAAATACAAAGAGATCAGGGCACACTTAAGACTGATGTACCACAAACCCAAGTACAGGGTATGAAGCTGAAGGCAAATGAAATTATACAGCAACAAAGTCTCTCAAAAGATCCAGATATGCCTACAGAGGAAGAAGGTTGGAAGGCTGTCAAGAACAAGTCTGTCTCAAAAGGGGCCAAGACTGTGGAAAGGAACCCAGGGGTGAGCACATCTAATGGTTTCAACATTCTTTCTCCTTCGAGCTCCCAAATGCCAGCACCAGTAAATCAGACAAGCACCAGTGGTATAAGTAGCAAGGAAGTGATGCAGGATATAAACGACCCTTTTATACCTAGATGAATATAGTAGCATGGAATGTTAGAGACTTGAATAAAGTCTATAAACATAGAGAAATAAAGTAGTATATTAGGGAAAATAAAGTAGTTTTGATAGCAATAATTGAGCATAAGGTGAAGCAACCTAGAGCAGGGAAGATTATTCAAAAAATTACTAGGAACTGGAAGTGGACTTACAACTATGCAGCAAGTAACAGAGGGAGTGATGGGTTTTCAATGTCTTCGCCTTATGCTTCTTATGTTTTGATGATCTAACAAACTTATGGTGAAGAACCATATAGAGAACCTGACCCACGTGGTATACATTTCAAATGAATAATGTCCAGTATGATCTACAACAAATGAGTGAACAACCACAAGGAAGAACACAACAGGGACCTGGCCCCTTAGGGTTCTTCGACAGAAGTACAAGCCAATTATACAACTGGAACGTAATAGCAGAAAGTGACTGTCTCGCAACTGTTACAAAAGAGGAAAGACACAAGGACCTGGTCCGTTAGTGTTCTCTGACAGAAGTACAAGTCAACTAAACAGCTGGAAGGCAACTGCACAAAAGTGACTGTGCAGCAGACAGTGCAGCAGTCACTTCTCATTGGGAAGAAGCGTGTACCAAGAGTTGACATCACCATCCATTGTGATATCTTTTGCAGTATAACAACCTGGTGCAAGGCACAAAATACACTTGAGAATTCAGTGATATTCTCTCAAGCATAATAGTGTCCATCCTACATTGAAGTCACTGGTGTGTCAAGAACAAGAAGACAAATCCACTAAGGATCAGTTTCATAATGAGTCTATTTGTATCTGTAGCTGAGCTTTAATCTTGTTATTTGTTCTTCATTGTATCTCCTATCTTGCTTTCTTAGAAGCTTTGTCTTAGGAAAACCAAAAAATCCGTAAACTTCCGAGTTTATGTTGTGACTAGGTTTAGTCATAAGCTTAAAGTCTTTGTAACTAGAAGAGTCGCAAAGTGGCTTGTGGTGAGAGCATCACAAGTTAGTCAAATTCTTTGTAGTTATTACAAAGTGGCTTGTAATAGTGAGATTGCAAGTTAGTGAAGTTAAAAGCCTACAAGTGTAGGTCATGGTTTTTGGATCCCCTTGTGTGGGATTTTTCCACGTAAAAAATTCCTTGTCTTCTCTACTTACAGCTTTATTAGCATTCTAAGCATAACCTCGTAGAGGATCAGGCAGTCTACTGTTTGGTTGACTCATACAAACTAACAATTGGTATCAGAGCGGGTTTTTTCTAAAAGGTTAACACCTAGAAAGGATCTCAATGGCTGCTCCACCCAACCTTGAGGAAGGATAATCAACCTACAGACCTCCTAGATTCAATGGTCAATACTATGGCTGGTGGAAGACTCGCATGCATGATTTTATCATGGCCGAAGATTCAGAATTGTGGGACATCATCTGTGATGGTCCCCACGTTCCTATGAAGAAGCGTGAAGAAACTGGACCAATGGTGCCAAAAGACAGAAAGGAGTACATTGACATTGACAAAAAACCAGAGAAAAGAACTATCGTGCCAAGAAAATCTTGGTCTGTGGTATAGGACCCGATTAGTACAATAGAGTCTCAGCTTGTGATACTGCCAAAGAAATATGGGAAGCACTGCAAACAGCACACGAAGGAACTGCTCAAGTTAAACAATCCAAGATTGACATGCTCACCACAGAGTATGAGCTCTTTAGGATGAAGCATGATGACTCTATACATGATATGCACACCAGATTCACATCCATCATAAATGAGCTTCATTCACTTGGAGATGTTATTCCCAGAAACAAGCTTGTAAGAAAAATCCTCAGTGTTCTACCTGGCTCTTGGGAAAGTAAGGTAAATGCCATCACTAAAGCTAAAGATCTAAAAACTCTAACCATGGATGAGTTGATTGGCAATCTGAAGCATACGAGATGAAAAGAAAGAAAGACAGTGAAAGAAGAGAGCCAAAGAAGGAAAAGAACCTGGTACTCAAGGCTGAAAGAGTGACTCGAGTGAAGAAGATAGTGATATGGCCTATCTTACTAAAAGATTTCAAAAGATGGTTAGGAGGAATAGCGGTATACCAAAGAGGGGAAGTTCAAGTAAAGCAACGAGCAATGATCTCTGTCACAGGTGTGGAAATCCAGGGCATTTCATCAAAGACTGTCCACTTGCGAAACAAGAGCAACACAGACAAACCCTGACAAAGCAGGAAAAAAGAACCTGGTTCCAGACAAACGATTCAGTCAAAAAAGTGCAGGTGACAATATTGTGAAGCAGGCTCTTGCTGCTTGGGGAGACTCCTCCAGTGAATCAGAAAGGGAACCAGATGCAGAGAACAGTTCCATGATGGCAGTGGAAACTGAAGCAACGAGGTATGATTCACTATTCGCGCTGATGGCTCAGTTTGATGATGATGAAGAAGATGAAGATGATGAGGTAAATTTCAGGGATGTTCAGAGAAATCTGAAATCCTATTCTTCTAAGAAGTTAAGCTCATTAGCAAATACTCTAATTGATGCTTATTATAGCCTTGACAATGATAAGGAAATCCTGACCATAGAACTAGGAGAAGCCGAACAATCTAGAGATGATCTGGTGGTCTGTGTAGTTGACCTAAATGAGACTATAGCTAATCTTGAAAAAGAAAAGGAAGCCTTGAATAAATAAATAACTAGTGTGGAAAATGAGAGAGATGACCTGATGGTAGTAGTTGTCGACTTGAAGGAAACAATAGAAGGTCTTAGCAATGAGAAACACACCCTAGAAGAAAAAATTGCAACTACTGAGCAAGAGAGGGAAGACCTTTTAGTGATGTTACTGATCTAGAGGAAACCATTGAGGGACTCAATAGAGAACATAGGAATGTAAATCTTGGGAAAGGGAAGGAAGTAGCTAGTGAGACACACATCAAGCTTGAAAAAAAAATTAATTGATGTGAAAACTAGTCTATGTGGTGAACTTGAGAAGAATCGGCAACTTCAAGCTGAATTGGAGAAAGTAAGAATTGATCTTGAGAAATCTATGAAGTGGACCTGGTCCTCAGATGCTGTCACTGCCATGTATTTTAACAATAGTGGAAACATGTAGGGCATCAGGTTCAAAAGGGAGAAAACTCCTTACAACCCTCACAGCAAGTATGTCACTGCCCCTAATAACTGGCTGTGTACCCACTGTGGGAACAATGGGCACTTTAAAGAAAATTGCCAGGTCAGGGTTCAGTCTGTTCAGAAAAACAAAGTGTTTACTGACAAAGTGATTGCTAACAAGGGACCAAGTACCACTCGCAAGAAACGGATGTTGCCTGCATGGACTAGAAAATCCCTTATCCATCCTTTCTATCATAACAAGGGACCAAACTGGTTTGGGTTCCTAAATCTAACCCATAATTTGCATGTGCAGGGAACAGTGAGAGGAAGCGGACTGCAATGAATCATGGACAGTGGATGCTCAAAGCATGTGACTGGAAGCATCATAGATTTCTTCTCACTGAAAGCCCTGCAGGAAGGGAATGTATCCTTTAAACAAAAAAAAGGAAAAAGGGGAAAGGGTACGTTCTCGGTGTTTGTAAAGTTGGAAAGATTCTCTAACACTCAATTGGAAACATGTACTATGTGAATGGCCTGAAGTAAAATCTCCTGAGTGTTTCTCAAATCTATGATAGAGAAAACAAAGTAGAGTTCTTATTAAAGTGTGCACAGTTACCAATCTGGTAACTGGCAAAATGGTCTTAGTGGCCAAAGGAGACAAGAACATCTACTTTGCTGACTATGAATCTCCATAAGCTGGTGATATGAGATGCTTGAAGTCAGCCGATGATGACGCAAAACCTTGGCATAAAAGATTGGTGCATGCAAGCTTCTCACCTCCGAATAAATTGTTTCAGTAGGGCCTGGTCCGTGGTCTGCCGAACTTAAAGATTCACCTGGACTCTGGTTCACAGAACAAAGGAGGAGACTCTCGAGGTTTTAATGATCCTTGTCAAGAAGATTCAAGTGAAGATCAAATTGAAGGGAGAATGCATCAGATCTGACCACGGGACAGAATTCAACAACGGCAGACTTGATAAGCTTGTGACACAAAGAAATGGAATCACACATAACTCCTCAACACCAAGGACTCCACAGCAAAATGGTGTTGCTAAAGGAAAGAACATAAGTATGGAAGATATGGCATGGGCAATGCTCATTAATAATGGAATCTCCAAGAAAGTCTGAGCAAAAGCTATAAACACATGCATGCTACCTAGCGAATAGGTGTATGATCAGGTCCCTCCTGGACAAAGCCCATTATGAGCTGCCAAATGAAAGAAAATAAAAGGCAACTCATCTGAGGACCTTTTGAATAAAGATGCCATGTTCTCAACAGTAGGAAGGACCAGCTTGGGAAGTTTGATGCAAAAAGGCGATAAAGGAATCCTTCTGGGATACTCTCCACAAAGCAAAGGTCACAAAGTTCAAAAAAAAGAGAAAGGAAATTCCCTAGTCCCTTCTGTATTTCCACTCCAGAATAGAATCCGAAATCAAGTCCCAAGGAATCTTACTTGAAGGCTGCCAAAAAAAGTTTGAGATGCCGTAAGGGAACACACGACCTGGTCTTGTATTACCCCTCAGGTGACAATTTTAACCTTATTGGGTATGCTGATGTTAAATATGCATGTTATCTTGTGGACAGGAAAAGCACTTCTGGAATGGTTCACTTGCCATGATCATGTCCCATCTCTTGGAGCACAAGGAAGCAAAACTCAATGGCTAAGTCAACAACTGAAGCAGAATATGTAGTGGCAGCATCCTGCTATGCTCAAATCCTATGAATTAAGCAGCAACTCGAAGATTTTGGGGTATTCTCTGATGGTATACCTTCTCTATCCAGTTCAAAACAAGAGGACCAAGCACATTGAGGTGAAGCCTTATCTTCTGAGGGTCAATATGTAGAAAGGGTTGATCTATGGAAATTCCTGCAGCACAAAAGACCAAATTCCAGACATCATCACCAAAGCCTTGTGTAGGAAACATTTTGGAAGAAACAAGGTGAAGCTGGGGTTATTAAAATCTAATGGAGAACCTGATTCTCCATCAGTTGGCTATGAAAAAACACCTTCAGGTAAAATTAGCTAAAGTGTTTTTTGTCCAAGCCTAACTCACATCGATACCATTGCAGGTAAACACGCATGACGATCATAGAAGCTAAAGGTACAGTTATGAACTGCGAAAGAAGAGCTGCTAAAATCTTCAAAAAAAATTTGTTCGGGTATCAAGTTCCTGTACCTCAGGTTAGTAGTAATGTGTTTGTTTTGCATGCCTTCTCAAAAAATGTTATCAAAATTAACTCAACTGCCACATCATCCGACTATTCAAAGTCTGCATGTCATGTCTTGTCTTTCAAATCCCTTCATCTCCTCTGCACGATAATGTTTTCCCATAAACCTACCGCCATTGTCAGAACTATTCAGAACCCGTTTCTCTCTCTTCTCATCATTATCCCTTCTTCCAATAAAATTTTCTTTCTCCCTTACAGCAATTCATGAACCTTCATCTCTTCTGTATATTTGTGATCCTCTCTTCATCTCTCTCTCCCACTCTACTCACCTACCAAATACTCCTATAATGGCCATCGAACGACCGCTTCCTTCTCCCACCATTAACACCACTCCCACTTCCCTATCATCCTTAAAATCATCCACAAAAATTCACTATTCCACTCCTTCCAATACCACTGTATCTACACCTGGTTCCTCCTCTTTTCCTATAGCTTTTCCTTTTCTGACAAACCCTGTTTCCCTTCCATATATTGAAAACCCTATGTCTCGCCACTCCTCTGATCTCATCAAAGAACACTCAGGAGGTTTTACCTCTCAAGTGTCAGAAGTCTCTGAGGACAATCCCGATCAGTATTTGAACTCCTCGATGTTGGACTTGGTGACTCTCACAGAGTCACCAGAAAAGGAAGCAGCGCATAACATCATGGCTATCGCTGCTGAGAGTCTGATGAATGAAGAAGAATATCTCTCATCTGAGTATTAGGGGGAAGAAACTCCATTCCTAGGCGATGTAAGAACCATAGTACTCCTCGTGTCTTTGGCTCATGAGACACTCCTAGAAAAACCTGCTGAAGAACCTGATTCTCTTCCACGTAAACCCACTTCTGCATCTCCTAATCACCCTAAGCTCTTAGAATCCTCCTCCAAGGCACCCACTATCAGATCGCAGCAGAAAAAGGGCTTCGAGTCCAAAGTACAGAAAAGTAGGAGAAGTGTCAAGACAAGGAAACAGAGGTTGATGAATCAAGGGGAATTTGCTACTGACAAGCGAGTTCTAGCAGGCGGGGTTGACAAAAATGCTCTAAAGGAATCGGTTCCTTAATGAAACAATCTACAAAAGCTCAAAAGTCTGTGGATGAGCTTCCAATAAAGCTATTGATAAACAAAACGATACATTCGTGAAGGGCAGCAACAAGTCTAAGAGGAGTCCAGTTGAGGAAGCCATGTCTGAAGATGATACTGTGGAGACAGTAAGTTGGAAAGGAAAGTCTGTTGAAGGTTCTAGAAAACAAAAATGGGAAACTATGAGGGAACCTGGTCCTCTGAGGACCATGGCTAGTGACAGTGGTCTGGGACAGGACAGATTAAGAACTCAAAAGGTCTTGTGGGGTCGTACATTTGACCCAGCAATTTCAGCAATGGCAGGTATGAGACAAATTCTGGAGATAGTTCAGTTTCAGCAATGGGAGCACTTGTTTCAAGGGAGCATGCCTCTGGTGTATGAAGATGCGGTACAAAATTTCTACGCATCTCTCTTCACTGTTGAGGGGGATCACATATGTGCGCTAGTAAATGCAGTAGACATTGTACTCGGCGCTTCAGCACTGGGAAAGGTTCTCAAAATTCCATGTGAAGGCATGTCCTCTGTCAAAGGTGTCTGTGGTGTCAACTTTAGGAGAGCTATCATGAAAGAGCAAGCTATTCAGCAGGGGGAACAGGTGCATAAGAAGGTATTACTTCTTGAGTATCAGCTTCTTTTTAAACTGGTCAATAAGGTGCTCTTACCTCGTTCTGAGAGGCGGTCTATTGCTACAAAATCGGATATGGTCTTAGTGGAGGCACTTGATGAGTTTGTGCCAATCAATCTGCCAGCAATCATGATAGATCATATGCAAAAGGTGGCGAACTTTAAAGGTGGGAATCATGGGCTACCATATGGCTTTCTCCTCACTCAAGTGTTTAGATTTTACAAGGCCCCCTTGGGTAATCCCAGAGTGGGCACACGCAAGCAAACCTTCTCTAAAACCACTCTGGAAGAATGTGAGTGCATAGAAAGAGTTGGTGAAAGCATCTCGACCATTTCTCAGCTGATCAATGCTCAAAATGCAGCTTCCGAAGAGATCAGAAGGCTGAGGGCTCAAAATGCCATACTGGAAACTCAGGGTCGAATCCCTACTGAACAAATGGATGTTTGGGTTACAAAAGCCTTTGGCTCTAAATTGCCCCTTCAATGGCTCAAACTCCATTAAACTTAAACAATTTCAGCAAAGTAAGCCATGAAATACATTATCTATTCAAGATGCAATTATGCAGAAAAAATTGTAATACTGATCGTTAAAACAACTAAAATTACTATCATGATTTTCTATATAGTAACTTTTACAGTAAATACTCTAAACAATCAAACTGAAGATCACAATACATCGGCATGTTACTGAATTTGTTCAGATATCAAACCAACATCTAAAAGAAGTAAAAACCACAAGCTAATTAACTGTAGCCTTTTAATCAATAACAACTTGAACCAATACGATCAGAACCTAGCAAAGAGAGTTTTCATTTAACTTAGGACTATGGGATTTAAACCTCGACTAAACCCTTCTCTAATACAAGACAGTAGAAAAAAAATCCCATAAGATTAACATGCAACTAATTTGAGTCTAAGAACTACATCAAACTTTCAGCATAATCAAACAAAACCAGCAATAATTCATCTTATACCATATCCACAACATGAGAAGGCCAATATAATATGCATAAGATTAAACTATTACAAAATACTTAAGAAATGGAAGAAACAGGAAAATAAAACTCAATAACAGCTTGTATTCAATCATGTTTCACATTTGAATTGCGTGTTTACACTTCACGGGTTGTCCATGGTTTGAAAGATACCTGGAATNAAATTCCCCCTAAAAAAAATACTCTCAAAGCTTCACAGATCCGTAATTTGAATTTCAAATCCAAGTTCCTTTAGGTCTGAATCATCTCCAAAAAATTCAGAAAAGCAACTAAAAACTGAAAAAAAAAAAACAATACTGTTACATTAGAGCTTCTCGTTTTTGGTTTCAAGTTCTTGTTATTTGATTGAAGAATTGTTTGTGTTTTGCTGGCCGAAAGTTCCGAGGTGTTATTGGGTTCATTTTCGAGTTTGCTTGGGTTTGATTGGGGTTTGGTTTTTGGTTATCCACTGGTAGCATTTTGATCGAGTCAGTCCTGGATTTTGGTTGTGATTTAGCTGTCTTCTGTTGAAGTTTTGCACTGTCATCTACTGCTGCTGATCATCTTCCTCTCTTCTATCTCATTGCAATCTCAGGTACACGCTTGAATTCACACTGATGTAGCCTCAAATTGGAATAAAATGAAATCGTATTCCAGATCTGTGCTCACTTGGATGCCTATAATTGTAGTCGGTTAAATGATGTGTAGTTATTGGCTTTAGTTTGCTTGTTTGTATTATACCATGGACTGTTTAATTAGGATTACTTCTAAGTGATTTGAACTATTTAATTTGTATCGGACTGTTGACATTCGTTAAGCTAGTGTAATTTCATTTAACGATTAGTTGAACGTTGATGACAACAAAAACATAAAAACTGATGTTAATTCTCCATATGTAGTTAATAACTGCAGAAGCATGAACTGATCTGCATTTGCTAGTTTACGGGTCTAAAACGAAATCTGATTTGGGTTGTTCACAAGTGTAAAAATCAGGTTTTGAACTTTTAACACGAGTTGATCCACGTAATCATTGTAAATGTTGAAATGGCAAACTGACTCGCTTCAGTAGGAGCAATCATTTAGAGCTATAACATAGAAGTCAAGGAAAATACTTAAGTAATTTGAGTACTAAATTGCTTTGTCAGTTGGAATTATGATTATAGGCTGTTTATATTGAACATTGAATCTGTTATCAATTGTTTCCTGATTCATGTTTATTGTTGCACATACTGGTCCACGTCTGGACAGCTTCACCCATCAGAACTAGGCCAAACCTCTAAGGCCCAAACAATTGTTATAAGTTACAAAACCGTTTTTAAAAATTATATTAGGAATATGGGGATTAATTTGCGATATAAATTCAAGTGTTCGAGTTAGGTAGCGGGTTCAAATTAAGAGGGTCCTCCCTTTGTTTGAATTCGGACTTGAACTCGAGGCCTGAATTTATAAATGCAAATTAATTAGGCCCTTGTGGAAACAAATTAAATAGAAAATCATAGGTCACTTTAGGATTGGCCTTTAAATAAAAGTGGGACGAGCCTCGCCGAATAAAAATGCATAAATTGCGGGGCCCCCATTAAAAGCTTTATTAAAAATATTTTAGAAATTTGGGACATGCCATTTAGCGAATTTTCATGGCCTCCCGCAAAGTTAATAAGACACTAGCCACTTTAGGTGCGCTTTTAATAATTTACTTTCTTAAATACGGGTGTGCATTTCATGCGGCCCAAATCCAAATCCCAAAACGTTGAATAAGAGGTGTCGAGGATCCGGGCGCATTTCATGTGACGTGATCCAAAAACACGCTCTTAAACGGCGTTCACTTTCATAAAAAACTAATTAAAAGCGGTTGAATAATTCTTAAAATTGCACTATAGGTTGGAGCTTGTAGTAAAAATCAGATTTTAGCCATTTATGATAATTTAAGCGACCGTGCTAGAACCACGGGATCCGGGGGTGCCTAACACCTTCCCTCGGGTCAACAGAATTCCTTACACAGAATTTCTGGTTCGCAGACTCCAATTGGGAAGTCGAAATTTTTCCTCGATTTGGGATTTAAATTAAACCGGTGACTCGGGACACCAAAAGCCCATCCTTTCCCGAGTGGCGACTCCAAAAATAAATAAATAATCCCATTTCGAATAATGTCACTTTAAATGAAAAAACTCCTTTACACATTATCCTTCGGGGTAGGTGTGTAAAAAAGGAGGTGTGACAGAGACGACTGACTGAAACTCAACAAACTAGTAATTAAAACCAACAAAACTGAAACCTAAAAACAAAACAGCTAATTAACGGAAAGAAGAGAAAAATAGAAATGACCTAAAACTAACAAAGCATGATTCTGAAAAACGAAAATAACCCTAATCATATGGAAAAGACCTAAAGAAGGGGAGATGAATAATATTTTCAGAGGGAGCAGAGATTTACCTGAGAAAAATCAAAGGGTTTGAATTCTGTTGGATCGACGCAGAAGGGCTAAAACTATCCCGAAATGACCCAAAATTGAGGCTAATTAATTGTTCTTGCAAAGAACAATTAATCAGCCTGTATTTCCGGCTAGTTCGAGGCTTGAAACCAAACAAACTGGGATTTCTGACTTGTTGTAGATTTAGGATTTTGGGGTTTTTGGCAGGGGTATTTGGGAAATTGACGATCAAATCGTGATGATGGAAGGTCAAGGATGATGGGGTTTGATTTTGGAGCAATTTAGGGAAGTTAGGGTTTTGACCGGATTTTCGATCTGAAATTCGAGCAAATCTAAAGGGATTCGAGGGGAGCTTGTCGGAGATTGAGAAAGGGGAGGTCATGAGGATTCTGTAGTGTGAAGATGGGGGTGACTGGAGCATCGCCGCCGGTGGAGGCAATTTCCGGCTGGCGGTTTGGGGTGGCGCTGCCACCGGAAAGTGTTAGGGATTTAAGGGCGGCGCTAGGGTTTAGTCTTAGATGAGGGAGATGAAATTAGGCTGTTTGGAACTGGGGGTAAGGGTTATTCGGACAGTTATATAAGGAGCTAAAGATCAGTTCGGGACCGTCTGATCATACGAAATCAACGGCTCTGATGAAAAAAGTTGCAAATGGGGTCGTTTGATTAGATAGGGGTTTGGACCAGGTTAGGGGCATGATCTGGGCTGGATCCGGAACGGGTTTGGGGGAAATCGGATGGGCTGTTACGAGTTTGGCCCAAAAGCAGCCTCTCTTATTTCTTTTTTTTTCACTTTCAATTTCAAGTTTTCTTTTCTTTTTTTTTAAAATTAATTTAAAACCTAATTTAACTTTTAAAACTAAATTAATCTACCAAACTAAGCTAGTTACTAGTCATGGTATTTACGAAAATTAAATAACTCTTAAATTGAAAGAAAAACTATAAAATTCAAAAATTAAAAAGTTAAAATGCAAAGTGATTTGTTTTTTATTTTTTTTGTGATTTTCATTTTTATAAGACAACTAAATTGCTAATTAACCTAAAAATGTAGAATTAAATCCTAAATGCAAATGCAGAGTATTTTTGTATTTTTCATGATTTAAATAAAATAAACATGCACGGACAAATGCAAACAATTAACAAAATCCTACGAAAAATCTACGAAATTGCAAATAATGGAAAAAATTTATTTTCTTGAATTTATTGGAGTAATTCATATAGGGCAAAAATCACGTGCTCACAGCTGCCCCTCTTTGCTCGGAAACACGAAGAGTTTTCGTGCAAAGATAAAGTGAGCGGATACGAGCGATTTTTGCCCGTTTGAATACTCCGTGGGAAGCGTTTTGAAAAGATTTGACCGCACCCTGCTTCCGGGGTTGCTTACATATCCTTGGCTATAAAGGAATCAGGTCAGCGTAGTTCGGGAAGTTTCGGTAGCTGGGACTACCAGGAAGCTGTGATTTTACTGTTGCTGCTGTTGCTACTGCTTGCTGAACTCCTTATTACACCAAAATGAAATAAAAGAAGCTAGACTAAACTATGATCTTTGAATTACAAGAATCCTATCTACACTTCTTCAAACTTGATCTTGCAGTTTCTGTTGCTCTGTTGACTGGTACTCTCCAAGTAAAATTTCTTTGTCGCTGACTTGAATTGTATTCTGAGGTGCTTTCCCTTTGTTCTCCAGGTGGGCGCCTGATTGCCGAACTTGAACCATCTTCCTGTGAGCATTGCTGCTTTCCCCTTGTTCTCCAGGTGGGCACCTGATCTCTAGCACTTGCACTGTTTCTCCTTGAAACTTAAACTGCTTCCCTTTATTCTTCAGGAGGGCTCCTGATTGCTTAACTCCTTCGAACTATGCTGCTTTCCCTTTGTTCTCCAGGTGGGGCCTGATTTCCAAAACTTGAACTGCTCTCCCTTTGTTCTCCAGGTGGGCGCCTGATTTCCAAAACTTGCACTGCTCTCCCTTTGTTCTCCAGGTGGGCGCCTGATTTCAACAAAACAGACAAAACAAAAGAAATTTTTCTGCCCCAGTGTGATATTGGGAACATCTGTGAGTGTTAATCAATTCTTGCTATCAATATAAATTCTTAATTAAATTCCTTTATCCTGAAAATTTCAAACCAAACCCCATTTCGAAAGTGACAACTTAAAAGTTAAATTACATTTCTCAAAAGTAAACCTCTCGTCAGACCTTGTCACTTGCAAGGGCCTCAAAACTTACTAAATCCTGTTACCCACAGGGGTACTGGAGCTTACTGCCGAGTCTGTCTGGCACTTGCTTTCCTTACGGAGGGTTTCTCCGAAACAAATGAGATTTTCTGCCCCTGTTTCGATCAAAGAAAAAAAATCTTGTCAGTTTAAAAGTGTGGTGGTTAGTTTGTGGCATTCTTGCTGAAGGTGGCCCCCCATTGTCGTTCTTTGCTCTAACTAGCTGCTTTGAACTGGCCAAGAATTGTTTGAATTTCTGATTGAATCTCAACCGTAGGACCCCAAATGAGAGTACTCTATACCCAACCCGTTGTTTTACATTTTTTACCTTTCTACTTGAACTTCCGTGTCTCCCACAAGATTCCCAAACCATTGTCCCATGGAGCTCTTACTGACACCTTACTTTCACTTCGCATCATGCTATCTCTGGTATAATTTGGCCGCACTTTGCTTTGTGCAATTTGGAGGTTGGTAGTAAGCTTTGAAATCCTTTCTTACTTGTTTAAACAAGGTTGACATTGGAAAAACCTTAGAGAAATAAACCCAAAAGAAATGAAATGCAATGACTTCGAGAGTTAAGGAATAAAGAAGAAAATCCAAAATTGGATGACTGTTTGAGGGAGAAAAGGAAAAGAGACTTATCTGAGTGGAGTAGCTGGTACCAATGATCATGACATGCATTTCGGATTAATCAGCCCATCCTATTCAACCAATCAACTTTCAGTTACCATACCTGATGCCCCGGGACTTCCATAACCCAATTTCTTCGCCAAGTCACAGACCTTGTTCGGCTTGCAGTGCCCTGAACGGTTTTCACCAACAAACCTCTCTCATTTGTTTGTCTTTCAACTCACCGTCGCCTTACAGTGCCCGTGAGGGTTTTCACCGATAAGACTCTCTCATTTTTAATTTCTCTCAGCTTTCCATCGCCTTACGGTGCCCGTGAGGGTTTTCACCAATAAGACTTTCTCATTTTTTCATTTTCTCTGCTTAGACCAGAGTGTTGCCCCTGATATGAATCGCACCTATACTTGCTCGACTGGGCATCTCTCGAAGACTTGTCGGAAGGTCTTTCTTTGGACCGTAATGTGGGCTTTTGGATAGGGTTAGAAAGAAAGAATATCAAAAGGCTAAAAAAAACTCAAATGGGTTCAAAATTACAACTCTTGGAATCAGATTTCTTACAATAACCACAACTTTCTGCCCCAGTTTCTTTGTTTGGGGACTTTTGAATTTTTATTTTGATGGGACCGAACCGTGAGGCTGCTTACGTATCCTTAAAAGGAATCAGGTCGAACGTAGTTCATGTCATAGGAATTGCTTTGTGGTTGTTACGTATTTTGATGGGACCGAACCGTGAGGCTGCCTACGTATCCCCACTTTTTTCTTTTTTTTTCCTTTTTCCTTTCTTTCCATTCTTTCCTTTTCTTTTCTCTTCTCTTTTCTTCTTTACTTCTTTACTGAACTTCGCTTCTGATTCCAAAAGAGGGGTATGAAAGGAAATAAATAAGGCTCAAAGGGGTAACAAAGGATAAAGTGTTTAGATAGCAGAACAAAATGCCATCGTCATTCCAATCTTCAAAACATGCCAAGTACAAACAAACACAATTTAAACTAAAGAAATCATACATAGTATCTTTTGACTGCATCAGAATTGATAGCCATGTCTACACATTTGCCTTTTATATCTGTTAAGTACAATGCACCGTTAGACAACACTCTTGTTATAATGAACGGCCCTTGCCAATTTGGGGCGAACTTGCCTTTTGCTTCAGCCTGATGTGGAAGGATGCATTTCAATACTTGGTGACCCACTTCAAATTTCCGGGGACGCACTTTCTTGTTGTATGCTTTTTCCATTCTCTTTTGATACAATTGGCCATGACACATTGCTGCCAATCTCTTCTCATCAATCAAACTCAATTGCTCTAGACGGGTTTTGACTCACTCATCATTATCAATTTCGGCTTCAGCGACAATCCGAAGGGATGGAATATTATCTTCCGCGGGTATCACCGCTTCTGTGCCATATACCAACAAATAAGGAGTTGCACCTACTGAAGTGCGAACAGTAGTGCGATAACCCAACAATGCAAAGGGCAACTTTTCATGCCATTGCCTGGAACCTTGCACCATTTTCCGAAGTATCTTCTTTATGTTCTTGTTGGCTGCCTCGACTGCTTCATTCGCCTTGGGGAGGTATCTGGTGGAATTGCGATGCGTAATCTTAAACTGCTGACATACCTCTTTCATCAGGTGGCTGTTGAGATTAGCACCATTATCTGTGATGGTCACCTATGGGATCCCGAACCGACAAATGATACTTGAATGGACAAAATCGACCACTGCTTTCTTGGTCATAGACTTGAAAGTTTTAGCTTCAACCCACTTAGTGAAATAATCAATGGCCACCAGAATGAACCTGTGTCCATTGGATGTTGCTGGCTCAATTGGTCCAATGACATCCACACCCCAAGCAACAAAGGGCCATGGTGGTGACATTGTGTGCAATTCAGATGGCGGAGAATGAATCAAATCTCCGTGTACTTGGCATTGATGGCACTTGCTCACAGAACTGATACAATCTCCCTCCATGGTGAGCCAATAATAACCTGCTCGAAGAATTTTCTTTGCCAAACATACCCACTCATATGAGGCCCACAAACTCCGAAATGTACTTCGGTCATGATAGTCGTGGCTTGCTTTGCGTCGATACATCTCAACAGCCCAAGATCTGGAGTTCTTTTGTACAAGATCGCTCCGCTCAAGAAAAATCCACTAGCCAATTGTCGAATTGTTCTCTTAGATCGCCTGTGGCTTGTATCGGATATACCCCTATTCTGATGTACTCTCTGATGTCATGGAACCATGGTTCACCGTCTAGTTCTTCCTCAACCATATTACAATAGGCATGCTGATCACGAACTTGAATATGCAGAGGGTCGACATAAGTTTTGTCTGGATGGTGCAACATTAATGCCAAGGTGGCCAAAGCATCATCAACCTCATTATGGATTCTCGGAATATGCCTGAACTCCACTGATCGAAACCGTTGACAAAGATCGTGCAAACATTGCTGGTACGGTATGAGCTTTAAATACCGTGTTTCCCATTCTCCTTGAATCTGGTGCACCAGAAGGTCCAAGTCTCCCAAGACCAAGACGTCCTGGACACCCATGTCTACAGCTAATCTCAAACCCAAAATGCATGTCTCGTACTCAGCCATGTTGTTGGTGCAATAGAAACGAAGCTGGGCCGTAACAGGGTAGTGATGCCCTGTTTCAGAATGAGCACGGCCCCTATTCCGACACCTTTCATGTTAGCAGCTCCATCAAAGAAAAGTTTCCAACCTGGTTCCTCAACCTGCTCCACCTCGTTAATATGCATCACCTCTTCATCGGGAAAATAAGTTCTCAATGGTTCATACTCTTCGTCGATCGGGTTTTCGGCCAAATGATCAGCCAATGCTTGGGCTTTCATCGCGGTCCGAGTCACACAGATAATGTCAAACTCTGTGAGCAAGATTTGCCGTTTTGCGAGCCTGCCTGTGGGCATGGACTTCTGAAAGATGTACTTTAAAGGATCCAGGCGAGAGATGAGGTAAGTAGTGTAGGATGACAAATAATGCTTCAACTTCTGTGCTACCCAAGTTAGGGCGCAACATGTCCTTTCAAGGTGAGTGTACTTAACCTCATAGGATGTGAACTTCTTGCTGAGATAACAGATGGCTTGTTCCTTCCTGCCAGTGACATCATGTTGACCGAATACGCAGCCAAACGAATTGTCGAGGACTGTTAAATACAGAATTAACGGCCTCCCGGGTTCCAGCGGGACCAACACAGGTGGGTTTGACAAATATTCTTTGATCCTATCAAACGCTTCCTGACATTCATCAGTCCATTTGACCGCAGCATCCTTCTTCAATAGCTTAAAGATGGGCTCACAAGTTGTTGTGAGTTGAGCAATAAACCTGCTGATGTAATTTAATCGCCCGAGCAAACTCATCACCTCAGTCTTGTTCCTTGGAGGTGGCAATTCTTGAATACCTTTGATCTTTGATAGGTCCAACTCAATGCCTCGACGACTGACTATAAATCCCAATAGTTTCCCAGATGGAACACCAAATGCGCATTTCGCAGGGTTGAGCTTAAGATTGTACCTGCGGAGCCTCTGGAAAAACTTTCTCAAGTCTTTGACATGGTCAGAATGCTTCCTGGACTTTATGATCACATCGTCCACGTAAACCTCGATCTCCCTATGTATCATGTCATGGAATATGGTCGTCATCGCCCTCATGTAAGTTGCCCCAGCGTTTTTCAAACCGAATGGCATCACTCGGTAGCAATAAGTTCCTCGTGGTGTTATGAATGTTGTATTTTCCGCATCCTCCTCATCTATTAAAATCTGATGATACCCCGCATAGCAATCCACAAAAGACCCAATCTCATGCTTGGCACAATTATCAATCAAAATGTGAATATTCAGCAGTGGGAAATTGTCCTTTGGACTTGCTTTGTTGAGGTCACTGTAATCAACACACACTCTAGTTTTACTATCTTTCTTCGGCACAGGTACAACATTGGCTAACCACGTGGGATACCGTGTGACTCGAATGACCTTTCCGTCAAGTTGCTTTGTGACTTCTTCTTTGATCTTTACACTCATGTAAGTTTTGAACTTTCTCAACTTCTGCTTGACGGGAGGGAATACTGGATCAGTTGGCAATTTATGAACCACCAAATCGGTACTTAAGCCAGGCATATCATCATACGACCATGCAAAAATATCCTTATACTCAAACAATGCTTTAATTATCTCCTCCCTGATTTGTGGCTCAAGGTGGACACTTATTTTAGTTTCTCTGACGTTATTTGGGTCCCCTAAATTGATTGCTTCCGTATCATTCAGGTTAGGCTTGGGTTTTTCTTCAAAATGACTTAGTTCCTTATTAATCTCTTCGAAAGCCTCATCTTCATCATATTCCGATTCATCATCACGCTCTATTTTTTGAATTATTATTTCGGAATTAGATTATCTTTTAAGACTGCGCCGAGGATTCCTCATGCATGTCATGTCATTGAAACCAGCATAAAAAGAACTGTACAGAAACGAAAAGAAAAAAAATAAAACTATCAAGAATGATGGAAAAAGGGAAATTGCATTTCATTGCAAAATAATGGATAACAGGGTTTGTACATCAACAAGAGGAAAATAAAAAAGTATGGGTCACAACCCTGGAATGACCCAGACGGAAAGGAAAACAAAACAAACTACCAAGACTCCCTCCGGGTAGGGAGAGGAGTAGCCTTCCAATTGTTAAGCTTTACATTCGGCCCGACGAGCTGCACATCTGCCTTGCTAGCTAGACCCTTCTCCAACTTCCACCATATTCACATCATCAAACAAACTCTGAAACCTTTCCATTAACTCTTCATCCACGTTAACCAAAGGACTGGGAACCGTTGTTGCTAGGCGTTTCCTGGCACTTGGCTTCACGAAAGACCTGGAGAGACGTGGGATAGGCTTTGGAAGTGCCCACGCCTTCTATTTCAATCTTTTAGCTCTTTTCACACCTGCTGCTGTGGGTTTGAATCCAAGATCGAACGTGCCCAAATTTTCAAGGAGAGACACCGGCTATATGATACCCTGTAAGGATGCACCCAAACCTTTACCTGGCACAAATCCGTTTTTCAGCATTTCAACGGCCACCATGACGGATGCAGAGGCTATCTTTGGAGCTGGCAGAGACTTCCCTTCTGGAATTTTCTTGATCGGAACCATTTCAGAAACTTGGTATACCCACGGCCCTTCATCGTCTTTGGCCTCAATAAACGGAACAGAGGCATCACTGTGAGCACATAAATTATCCTCACCATGTACGACACTTTCTTGTCTGTCCCATTCAAACTTGACCATCTGGTGTAATGAGGACGGGACTGCTTTGGCGGCATGTATCCACGGCCGACCCAGCAGCAAGTTGTAGGAGACGGCTACGTCCAATACTTGGAACTCCATGGTGAATTCCACCGGTCCTATTGTCAACTCAAGCACTATATCACCAACTGAATCTTTCCTACCACCATCAAATCCCCGGACGCATATGCTATTCTTGTGAATCCTCTCATCCTCAACTTACAGCTTGTTCAGAGTAGAGAGGGGACAGATGTTTTCACTTGAACCATTGTCAACTAACACCCTGGTGACCACAGACTCTTCACATTTTACCGTAAGATAGAGGGCCTTGTTGTGTTCAGTTCCTTCCATGGGCAACTCATCATCAGAAAAGGTGATCCTGTTCACCTCAAATATTTTGTTGGCGATCTTCTCCAGATGGTTCACTAAAATTTTATCAGGGATATGAGCTTCGTTTAAGATTTTCATCAAGGCCCGACGATGCTCATCTGAATGAATCAATAATGACAGCAATGAAATCTGAGCAGGAGTCTTTCTTAATTGCTCCACGATGGAGTAATCTTGTACTTTCATTTTCCTCAGAAACTCCTCCGCTTCTTCCTCAGTGACTGCTTTCTTTACTAGAATTGAACTATCCTTGGATGCTTTGGCTCTTCTCAACTCTTCCGGGGCAAAGCATCTCTCCGAAAGAGTTAGCCCATGGGCCTCATTGACTTCTTCTTTCACTTCTTTCCCCTTGTAAGTCACTGTCACCCGTTCATAGCTCCAGGGGACAGCCTTGGTGTTGATTACCGGCAACTGGGTTACAGGCTTGATGATGACAGGGTCCGTGCGGGCACCCTTCACAATCAAGATAGGCTTGTTTGCCAATCCTAGCACAATCACTTTTGACTTCGCATCACTTGTGTATCTCTTCTCAACTACCATAGAAGGTTCACCTTTTGTCATGCTTAACTTGTTCACCGCTCCTTCACCCATTGGTTTTGTGACACTTTTCCCATTGGTCGGCTGGACCTCGCTGGATCGAATCATCATAACAGATTGCGATGGCTTCTTGGGCTCCCCACCTTTTTGTACTATCTCGATCATGTTTGTGCCCTCATGAACTGGTAATGGATTCTGGTTAATATTGGGTGCCTCCGGGGTTTGGACTTCAATCCGGTTCGTGTCAATGAGTTCCTGGATGGCATTTTTCAGGTGCCAGCACTTCCCCGTATCATGCCCCAGAGTTCCAAAACAATATTCACAACTTACAGAGTAATCAAGATTCTTGGGAGGCGGGTTCGGCAATTTTGACTCAATTGGCCTCAGCATATCCAACTGCCTCAATCTATGGAACTGTAAGACTCCCCCAATGGGTGAAAGTTTTCTTCCGCTGCCTCTCATTATTGAATGCTGGATTAGGTCGAAAACCTGGACCGGGAGGGTTTCGGTAGGCTCAGGGAGGTGGGTAAGCATTTTGTGGAGCTGGGTAGGTGTTTTGTGGGACTAGGGGACGCCATTGTGGTTAGGTATATGACTGGGCATGGTGGACAGAGATATGAGGGTTTGGTGATGGGTAGTAATGTTGGGTTGGATTATAGGGGTTTTGGGTGTAGGCTCTGTGTTTAGGGTGAGGCTAGGTATAATGGTGTGACAGGCCCTTTGGTCCAAACCACGATCCTGAATCAACTGTTGCCACATCTTCTTTCTTTTTCTTTCCAATAACTCCTCCGATACCGTGTTGGATGGCTTGGGTGGTGGCATTGATGGCCGAATAGCTCATGATTTTGCTTGACTTAAGACCTTCTTCCACCATGCCACCCATCTTCACTACCTCGTTGGATGACTTGCCTATGGACGATATCAGATGGCCAAAGTAAGTGGGTTCCAAAGCTTGCAGAAAATACTCTACCATTTCGTTCTCCTCCATCGGAGGGTTAACTCTTGCCGCTTGTTCTCTCCAGCGAAAACAATATTCTCTGAAACTTTCTCCTGGCTTCTTTTCTATCTTAGTTAGAGACAATCGATCCGGAACAATCTCGATGTTGTATTGGAAATGACGGGTGAAAGCTTGGGCCAAATCATCCCAAGTATACCATCGGTTATGATCTTGACGTGTATACCACTCTAACGCCGCGCCGCTCAAACTTTGGCTGAAGTAGGCCATTAGCAACTCATATCTTCCACCCGCTCCTCTCATCTTACTGCAGAATCCCCTCAAGTGGGCCACCGGGTCCCCGTGCCCGTCATATAGGTCGAATTTAGGCATCTTGAATCCCACGGGCAACTGAACGTCGGGGAATAGACACAAATCTTTATAGGCCACGCTCACCTGGCCTCCTAATCCCTGCATGCTTCTGAATGATTGCTCTAGGCTTTTTACTTTTCTGAACATCTCCTCCTGCTCTGGGTTTTTAGGTGGTTTTTCAGTCTCAGTTAGGAGGTCAAAATGGGGAATGTACGGGTAATGATCTGGTGCCTTGAAAGTAGGCTCCGGGGGATAGTATTGGTTATCTTGGGTTTGGAACAAAGGCTCGCTGGAGGATCGATGAAGTGTAACTGGCGGTGGTGCCACAAAAATAGGGGTGGCTGGTGGAGGGGGTATGGAATTGGTTTAGCTGGTGGCGCTTGAGTGGTCTGGGAAGTGGTGCCTTGATAATGGTGGTAATGGGTGAAGCCCGGTGCGTTTTGTGGGGATGAATCAGCAGTGGGAGGTTCTTGGGACTGGGCTAATGGTGGGATGAAAGCGGGGTTGGCAGGGTGTGATGGTGGGGGATGTTTTTTCACCCAAGCTTGGTACATTTCGGCCATCTGATGTTTCAATTTATACAGTTCCTCTTTCAGATTAACCTCAGACTCTTCCCCTTCTCTGGACGGATCAATGACGCTTGCATCCAATTCTTGGCCAGCCATGATCAACTTGTTCTTACACCTGGTGTTGTACGGGTGAGTTGCCAGAATGCCGATCAAACTAACCACCTGCCTGAATTTGATGTCAACAAGCAAACTTGTTAGCGATTAAGATCTTAACAGATAGGCAACCGCACGTTGGGGATGCAATGCACCTAGCAGTTAACCCTTTCTATTATGCATTTGAACGGCTGCTTGCTTCATCCCGGCTTTCACTAATTTTCATTTTGCAACTTCTAACTCTCTTTCCTTTTCATTCCTGCTTTTCTTTGCCTGGTTCTTGTCTTTCCTTTTATTCTCCCATTTTTCCTCATAGTTTTCTTGTTTTCTCTCTCTCTCTTTTTTTCTTTTGTCTCTTTTTTTCTTTTTTTCATTTTCATGGTTATGATCGAATCCTATGAGGATTGCCTACGTATCATGACGCCGCATGAATCAGACCAAGCGTAGTTCGAGGAGATAAATGCGAAAATAAAAGAAAAATACATTTTTGGATTTTCAATTTTGCATAAAACAAAATTAAAGCAGACATCCTGGTTACAACGGCTTTCACTATAGATTTTAATCATAAAACTAACAGACTCCAACTGAAAATTAAAAATACAAACTCCAAAATGGACTAACAAACTCCAAAGAAAACGAAAAAACATACTCGAAAAAATCATGAATACATAAGTGCTTCAATTACTCCTGGGGCCCACGGGACATCAGTCGGTCTCGCCGCGGGCCTATGCGCATATCTTCTTGAAGGCGAAATAGGTCATCCATGATTTGTCGGACAAAAATCATAACGGAAGCGAAAAACATGGACCTGTTCATGTCCTCACACTCACTGCATTTCATCACTATGTAGTCCGCAATGCTCCTAACCCTTTCTTTGATAATACCGTTCTCTTGAAGCAACCGACCAATCTACTGAGATCTGGCCCCCAAAACTTGTTCAGTTGTATGATTCTGCTCTTGAAGCTGCTGCAGGTCTTTTTCTAGCTGCGACTTCAGGGCATAGCAATGTTCTCTTTCTGCTTTGAAATCTTTTGCCTGTTTGGTCATTCTGTTCTCGAGGACGGTGATCTTTTTATTCAACCCCGCGACTTCATTGTCATATTTCTCTTTTAACTGTTGAACCAAGCGTGCTCGTTCCTCCGCATTCTTAGCCAATTTTGTTCGAGCCCTTGCCAGTTCACCCTCTGCCTTGTTCAGATCAAAACCATACTCACCCACCTTCTGCCTAAGGTTACTTATAATCTTTTCATCTTTTGCGCTTCTAGCGGGGTTTTCGGGTGCTATTTTCATTTCCTGAATTTGGGCCTGGAGGGCGTCATTTTCTTTTGCCAGCCTTTTCTTCTCACCCTCATCCGCGGCGGCTTGCAAACCATTCTCAAATTAAAGATCCTTGACTTGCTTTTCCAGCTTGCTTATGGTGGCCCTATACTCATTTTCTTTGGCCAACCAATCCCATTGTCCCTGTGATGCCTCGACAAATTCTTGAAGATGGGTTCTTTTGGCTGGTCTTCGAAACTCAACACTTATTTTATACTAGGTGAGGTAACCAGGCGAGACTTCTCCTTTGGATAGATCACTTGGGTGTTTGCTGTCAAGTACTGGAACTCACTCCAGATCTGGCGAACTGCCGCTTCATGAAGCTGACCATCAGAGCCGATCTCGACTACCTGAGTACTAAGGTCTTCATCCTTTGGAACTACTTGACATCTCCCCGGCTGTCTCAAAACCCGATACGGGGCGTAAGGCTGTACACTTCTGAGACCCATCAAGAGGAAGTGAGGGCCGATGGCAGGCATGTATATGATTTCATCAGCAGGAAACCAACCCAACTTCCATTCTATTTGATTGGCAGTGATGGAGCGGAGGCGAGATACCCATTCTGCGACCCCTTCTGCATGTTGAACCCGTCGACCCTTGTATAAAACTCCTCTAAGCAGCTTTTTCCTGTTGACCCATGGTTCATGTACTGGGGACGATGACATAGATGCTCAGTCATCCACATTTTTAGCAACAAGTTACATCCCTCGAAAAAGTCTGCCCCGGCTTTGCAGGCTGTAAGAGCTCGGAATATTTCGGACACTATCATGGGTCCGAGGGTGCTTTTGGCCTGGGTGAGCAAAGTGTTAACGACCCCGGCTACCCGTACATCGATATTTCCGTCCTTTCTAGGAAACACTAGAAGGCCCAAAAATACCACCATGATGGCGAAGCATCTATGCTCTTCCCATTTCAGTCGATTCCCTTTGCTGCAATTTTGCTTTCTGGATTGTTGAACCCCCCCCCCCCCTATATGCCCGTATCGCTGGTATATGAACTGTGGAGTGGAAAACCCGGTTGCCAAATCTGGGTACTGGACCCCCTGCTTATCGTTAGCAGATCTAGAAACTTGTGCGGAGTGACCACTCTTGGAGCGACCAAATATTTGTGTCTTAGAGCTTCATCAGTACTCCCAATATACCCGGCCATCTCTTCCAGAGTGGGTGTGAGTTCAAAGTCCGAGAAATGAAACACGTTGTGGGCTGGATCCCAAAGGTAACCAATGCTTTTATTATGTCTCCTCTAGGCCTAATCTTCAATAACCCGGTGAGACCCCCCAAGTACTGGTTGACCACATCTCGTCCTGATTTTCCCAGATCTTCCCACCACATGTACAGTTCCGAAGGGATCTTGTTCATGACTTACATTGGCAAGTTTTGACTCGTGCTCATTCTGCACATTTAGATTAGGGTGATTGGTTTACACACAAAGTGAATCTCATTTGAAAAACAGACAAAAAGGATTATTTTTGCAAAAATTTGACGAAACGGAAGTTTTGACTCGTGCTCATTCTACATATTTAGATTAGGGTGATTGGTTTACACACAAAGTGAATCTCATTTGAAAAACAGACAAAAAGGGTTCTTTTTGTGAAAATACGGCCCTTCAGCACTTCGAAATGGAAGTTTTTAGGGCTGTACTTGCTAGGTGGCCAAAAATAGACGAAACACAGCCAACGGCTATTCTTGCAAAACAGCCCTCCGGTGTCCAGTCGGGACATTCAACTATTTGGACAAGAATGGCATCGCTCACTTTATTTATGACAAGATAAATTTTTTTTTGTTTTCTCTTTTTTTTTCAAAAAGGGGGCTGGACCCGATGAGGGTTGCCTACGTATCCCACATCCGGTGAGAATCAAACCCGCATAGTTCGGCCAATTTTGACACAACTGAAAAATAAAACACTTCGAAATGATTTTCCTACTCTTTTCCTCTTTTTTTTTTTTCATTTCAAAAATTTTGGCAGAGTTTCGGGCTTTTGGATACCGGGTTGAGGGCAACGGATGAAATTTTCTCTCATTTTCCGCACTTGGTCTCTTTTTTTTTTCTCTAACAGATTTTTGGTCTTTCTCACTTAGCCGGTCAACATGCAGTCCGAAACAAATTAAATGCACAGGTAGCACATAAAAAATACCTCAGGTTGGTCTTTTATTTTCGGGTACACCTGTCCTAGACGGACCCAACCCCTGTGTTGAGTCCCCAAGGTCAAATGCATATGATGCAAACAAGCGTTCCTACTAGGGATCCGGCATGAGGCTGAGTTATTGTAAGTTCAAAACCTGGGTATATTGTGCTAGACTTGTGTACCCGAGCGGACAACTCGAGCTGGGGGGAGGGAGGCTACGTACCTGGAACAAAAAGCCATCCGGCTTTGTAACTTGTCCGAGCCTCTTCCTAATTTAAGGTATGACACTAACAGAAGAGAAGTCACGCCAGCGTGCACATCCCCGAAGATGAGAAGAGAAAGGTTTCGTAGCAGTTTATATACAATTCAGATAATATCAAAGCGGTAAAAAAAACAACATTTAGCACATTAGGCCCAAACACGTAAAAATCAGGTAATAAAGAAAGCCAATTATAACAATTATTCCAAGCTCGAATTCTTGAACCCTGAACCAGAGATTTTGGGTTCTTATTTTCAGCAGAGTTGTCAGGGCTGTCACACCTCCTTTTTCCTACACCCCGGAAGGGTATAAGGGAAGTTTTTCCAATTAAAGTGACAATCTAAACGGGATTATTTATTCAAAATTCAGATTCGCCACTTGGGATAATTTATGGTGTCCCAAGTCACCGGTTTAAATCCCGAATCGAGGAAAAATTGACTCTGTTTTACAGTCCGCGAAACACAGAAATCCGGGTAAGGAATTCTGTTAACCCGGGAGAAGGTGTTAGGCATTCTCGAGTTCAGTGGTATTAGCACGGTCTCTCAACTGTTATTATTGGCCTATTTATTTTACTTTAAAACATCTTTGAAAACTATGTGCATTTTTATTCCTTTTAAACCGCTTTTAGTAATCCGATTGTTGTACAACTAATTATTTGATTACACGTCGCGAATCATGTCACGGGAACTGTACCCACGATCCACAACGTGTTTATTTATTATAAGATTAAATGTGGCCGGGTCACATAAATGTACCCCCGAAATTAAGCATCACAGCTACGTCACAGGAACCGTACTCGTAGCTATGACAATTATTTAATTAATGCGCCTAAAGCAACTACGAAGGTTCGAAGCATTTTCTAAACTATCTTTGTGAGGGCCATATGTTATGCCCTTTATTTGTGTATGGCGCGCCTCAAATTATTTTAAAAGAAAAAAAAGTTTGTATATTTTATCACAACCACGTCACGGGAACCGTACCCGTAGTTGTAATAATTCAATTGCACGCCTAAAGCAAACTACGAAGTTCCAAATTAATAACAAGGTTTGCGTGGACCATGAAAAATTCAATTGATGGCACACCCCGATTTTAAAGAGTTAGTAATAATTAAATGAGGGCCATGGGTTTGGGATTTTATTCGGCATGGCACGCCTCAAATTATTCTTATAAGGTTTTTGATCTAATTGCTTGAGGGCCATAATTTGTAGGTTTTGTTGGTATGGCGCACCTCAATCTAATTTAAGGGATCTAATTAATTAAAGAAGACTAAGGGAACTTGAATTTATTTTAAACTAATGTTCAAATTAACCTAATAACTAGTGGACCAGCGTTAAAAGAAATCGAGTATTTGGCTGAAAGAGGCCTGGGCTGACAGCAGTTAAATGAGATATTGAGCCCAAGAAACTGGCCCAAGTACCATAGGGCATGCAATTCCTATTTACAAATAGCCTCAACTACATGCCCAAAATGAGCCCAAACTTGGTGAAGAGAAGAACGCGGAAGGTTGCGGGACTCAGGGTTGAATCCCTACTGAACAAATGGATGTTTGGGTTATAAGAGCCTTTGGCTCTAAATTGCCCCTTCAATGGCTCAAACTCCATTAAACTTAAACAATTTCAGCAAAGTAAGGCATGAAATACATTATCTTATCAAGATGCAATTATGCAGAAAAAATTGAAATACTGCTCGTTAAAACAACTGAAATTACTACCATGATTTTCTACATAGTAACTTTTACAGTAAATACTCTAAACAATCAAACTAAAGATCACAATACATCGACATGTTACTGAATTTGTTCAGATATCAAACCAACATCTAAAAGAAGTAAAAACCACAAGCTAATTAACTGTAGCCTTTTAATCAATAACAACTTGAACCAATACAATCAGAACCTAGCAAAGAGAGTGTTCATTTAACTTAGGACTATGGGATTTAAACCTCGACTAAACCCTTCTCTAATACAAGACAGTAGTAAAAAAATCCCACAAGATTAACATGCAACTAATTTGAGTCTAAGAACTACATCAAACTCTCAGCGGAATCAAACAAAACCAGCAGTAATTCATATTATACCATATCCACAACATGAGAAGGCTAATACAACATGCATAAGATTAAACTATTATAAAATACTAAAGAAATGGAAGAAACAGGAAAATAAAACTCAATAACAGCTTGTATTCAATCATGTTTCACATCCGAATTACGTGTTTACACTTCACGGGTTGTCCATGGTTTGAAAGATACCTGGAATTCGAAAAGAAAAACAGAGAGAATGAAGAATTAGTAGCAGCGACAGAGTCAGCTCAACAATTCAGCAGTAAACCAGCTTCTTTCAATAGTTTAAAACCCAGATGAGAACAAATCTTTAAAGCTTTTTAGAAATTCTAACTAATGAGGGAATTCCCAGACCAAACCAACAAATTTCAAACAATTTTTAGTGTTTTCAGAGTCTAAAAGAAGGCTCAGCCGTTCTAAAATTTCTCAGTGTTGTAATTCTCTGAAATTTGTCTCACAGAGAAGGAAACATGCCCTTTTATAGAAAGCGTTTAGGGCAGCAGAGATATTTTCAATTTTCAGCCATTACTCCTTCCCTAATTTTCATTTTGTTCATTTTAGACCCTGAATTTCTAAACCAACTATTGAACTAACCCAACCCTCTCTTTCCTAGAAGCTTCCCAGGCAGTTTCAACAAGATTCCCTCAGTCAAAATTCCTAAACTACCCTTTAACCCTCAATTATTTACCCTTCAATTATTAACCTGGGTTAAGTAACCCAAAATCCAAAGAAACAAGCCTCTTAACTAGGTATGTGATGACCATAGTTAATATGAGAAGCTCGAACAATCAGAAGTGATTAAATAAAGCCACAGAAAAAGAAACCAAATCCAAAAAATAAAAACAAATTAAACAATTCTGATTTCAAGCTCGAACTAATTTTAACTATCAATTTAAAATGAACTCGACCACTAGGGAAGACAAACTAAAACAAAGAAACAAATAACAATACATAAACGAAAGCAAAAAATATGACAATGTATAAAATCAGTAGAAAAGGGAGGGGGAAAAATACCAAGCATGCCGGAATGTCTTGACAACATGAAACATATCGATGGGAGTGAACAAATGACTGGAGTCTGATTAACTCGCCCAAAATCCGGCATCTTCGGAATGAACTAAAACCAATGCTAATTGATTGCTCTCATTAACAGCAATCAACTAGCATAGATTATAGGTCAACACGAGCCTGGATTTGCGCGGAATCAGAAGAAGGGAGAAAATTAGGGCTTGAATTTTTAGATTTGGAATTGGGGAAATTTTGTTGGGATTTTCGGGAAATAGGTGTGGGGATAGGATTTGGGAAGGCCTGGGGGTTACCTGGTGTGAATTTGGGTAAGTTAGGGTTCGAAGGTCCCCACTTTGATCTCAGATTCGAGGGGCTCTGTGATGATTCGAAGGAAACAGACAGTGGATTTGGTATGAGGGGTGAAAGGGGGGTGCTATGGTGTATATCTGGTGGGGATTGGAGGTCAACCGCCGCCGCTGGCGATTTTCGGTGGGCGGCGAACGGTGGTGAGAGGAGGGTGTGATGGAGAAGACGGAACCAGGTCTTAGGTTATTGTTTAAGGTTTTTTCGGACAATTTTATGTAATTGGGATGAAACTCTGGTGGCCGTTGGATGAGAATAAACGAAGGGCCAAGATCTGTTTAAACCAAAAAACTCAAAACGACGTAGTTTGGCTCCATACTACGTCGTTTGAATCGTCTTAAAGCCTGAAGGTTTTGAACCGGGTGGGAATCGATTTTGGGCCTGGATTGGGAAGAATTTGAGTGGGTCTTTAATTAAAATGACCCAATTTCACAAGACAAAGCATTTATCCAATTCTTTCTTTTATCTTTCTAATTTTTCCTTTTTCTTTTAATTAAAATCCTACAAATTAAAAATCCTAAATTATCTAAAAGTGAAATTAAGCTAATTAGCTAATTATACCAATTATAAACCATACTTAATTCTAACTTAAAAGGTAAAAATCAATAAGCTAAAAAAATTAAAAGACAAAAATGTAAAAACAAGCTATTTTTCGCGATTTTCATTTTTATAAAACAACTAATTTACTAATTAACCCTAAAATGTAAAAATAGATCCTAAATGCAAATGCAGAGTATTTTTGTATTTTACATGATTTAAATAAAATAAATATGCACAGACAAATACAAATAATTAACAAAAATCCTACGAAAAATCTACGAAATTGCAAATAATGGAAAAAATTTATTTTCTTGAATTTATGGGAGTAATTCATATAGGAAAAAAATCACGTACTCACACCTGGTTCTCAAAACCATTGCTGCCTCCTCTTCCAAAGCCTCCCTCTCCTAGTGCCCCCTAGGATCCTCTCAGTAGCCAACTATCTTTTGATCTAATGTTTTGTGGTTGTTGTGTTCCTTTTGTTTGCTTTCTTTTGTGATGGCATGCTGGAATTCACCATTACTGCTCATGTCTTGCTCAGTCCATTGTTAATATTAATGAAACAACTCCTCATTTTGCCTGTACAATGTTGTGTTCCTCTGGCTTCTCTTTTTTTTTTTTTTTTTGTCATGTTGTGTGCACATATGTGGTATGAGTTAGCTGTGTTAGACTTCTTCATGCTAATTACCTGCTTGTGTTTCTTTTTAATGATGCCAAAAGGGGGGGAAAATGTCATAAGGGGGAACTTCTGTAGCTTCTTATAACCTTATTTTAAGGGGGAATCAAAAGCTAACGGTCAGGGGGAACTTGTGTAGTTTCTGGTATCTTATCTGGTTGTCTCTGCTCTAGACAAATACTATCAATGCCTAAGTTCGTCATCATCAAAAAGGGGGACATTGATGGGTTTTCAATGTCTTTGCCTTATGCTTCTTATGTTTTGATGATCTAACAAACTTATGGTGAAGAACCAGATAGAGAACCTGACCCACGTAGTATACATTTCAAATGAATAATGTCCAGTCTGAACTCCAGTAAATGAGTGAACAACCACAAGGAAGAACACAACAGGGACCTGGCCCCTTAGGGTTCTTCGACAGAAGTACAAGCCAACTGTACAGATGGAACGTAACAGCAGAAAGTGACTGTCTCGCAACTGTTACAAAAGAGGAACACAACAGGGACCTGGTCCCTTAGTGTTCTCTGACAGAAGTACAAGTCAACTAAACAGCTAGAACGCAACTGGACAAAGTGACTGTGCAGCAAACAGTGCAGCAGTCACTTCTCATTGGGAAGAAGCGTGTACCAAGAGTTGACATCACCATCCATTGTGATATCTTTTGCAGTATAACAACTTGGTGCAAGGCACAAAATACACTTGAGAATTCAGTGATATTCTCTCAAGCATAACAGTGTTCATCCTACATTGAAGTCACTGGTGTGTCAAGAACAAGAAGACAAATCCACTAAGGATCAGTTTCATAATGAGTCTATTTGTATATGTAGCTGAGCTGTAATCTTGTTATTTGTTCTTCATTGTATCTCCTATCTTGCTTTCTTAGAAGCTTTGTCTTAGGAAAACCAAAAAATCCGTAAACTTCCGAGTTTATGTTGTGACTAGGTTTAGTCATAAGTTTAAAGTCTTTGTAACTAGAAGAGTCGCAAAGTGGCTTGTGGTGAGAGCATCACAAGTTAGTCAAAGTCTTTGTAATAGAGTTATTACAAAGTGGCTTGTAATAGTGAGATTGCAAGTTAGTGAAGTTAAAAGCCTACAAGTGTAGGTCGTGGTTTTTTTATCCCCTTGTGTGAGATTTTTCCACGTAAAAAATTCCTTATCTTCTTTACTTACAACTTTATTAGCATTCTCAGCATAACCTCGTAGAGGATCAGACACTCTACTGTTTGGTGGACTCATACAAACTAACAGGGAGACTTTGGATTCTGCGGGATCCTGCAGTACTGGATTTTACTATACATAGCTTCTCAACATAGCTGATCACTAGGAAGGTTCTTATCCACCAAGTAAACAAGGAGTTCTGGATGTCAGCAGTATATGGTCTCCATACTATTGACCATAGAAAGACCATGTGGGAAGAGATGACACACTTACATAATGTGTTAGACCTTGGATTGCCACTGAAGATATGGCATGCCCACTATGTGCAAGCGAGCCTGAAACAGCTGATCATCTATTCTTTAAATGTGAAGCAACATCACAAGTGTGGGAGATGATATTGAAATGACAAGGAATCACAAGAGGGCTCGGGATGGTCTGAAGAAGTCCATTAGGCACAGGTTTATGCGAATGGTCATTCAGCAGTGTCGAATGTGTATAGGTTATGCATGTCTGGAAGTGTGTATCATAGAAATTTGAGGGTATTACAAGGAAAGGCCAGGACAATGGAGAAAATTATACGGGTGATAGCACAAGAGATCCATAGTTGTGAAATTATGAACAGGAAGCTAGCTGGGCAAGAAATGAAATGGTACCCTAGAGGTTGAGGATATCCTAACTCGTACTATATTAAGAATTAACTGGTAGAGTTCGAAAAAGTTTTTATTTGAATCTAGGACTTGGGGCATGATGTCCAAGTTCTTAGAGATAGCTGCGCTGTAATGGTTTTTTGTTTGTGAAATGGAAAATTTACTTACCAAAAAAAAAAATATTTAAATTGTTACGTTCGGAAAACTATTCCCAAGTTGATGGAGATTGTTCGGTTCTGTTAACTTTATTGGCCTAGCTAAAGCTCTATGTATGACATGACATTATTGTTAAATGATTTATTCAACATAATCACGAAAGAAGGAAGTCATTAGTGTTAAACTAAAGGAGAAGCACATGAATCATGGGATAGGCAAAACACGAGCTAATCATTAAACAACATATAGGGAACGAGAGATCAAACGATTGGGGTTGCAAGTAAGAAACCTATATTGTTTACTATCACGGAAATTACCAGTTACGTCCATTTATAAGTAGCTCATTACAAAAATTGGCCAATTGATAAAATATTACTAATATTAGCCAATTAGCTATTTGTAGCAAAAAATATCAAATTTTTGCTTTGTTTTGAGTGGGTGTTATTAGAATAGATTGGGCACAACTTAAGGAGCTTGAATCTCATTTTTGGGATGATTTGGTGAAGTTTTGAGGTGGTTTGAATTGAAAATTCGAAGTAAAAGCTGAACATGAAAAAAAATGATATGTGTACCACACTGTGTATCATTTGTGTATCACATATGTATCATATTTGTATCAATTGTGTATCACATGTATATCCATGTATATCCATGTATACCTGTGTGTGTGATACATGCGTGATACACGTTTGATACATTTGTCGCAGAAGACTTTTTTGAACTCGATTTAGTTACGAATTTTGATACAAAACCAGTCCAAATCACCTCCAATCTTCCTCAAATTTTGTATATTGAGTTATCTATATATTTTCAATGAATTTCAACTATACTCATTGAAAAAGTTCCTTTTTTGTTTAGATTTTTGGAATATTATATAGATTTTTGTATTTCATCACCTTATTTGCTACCCAGTCCATGAAATTTCCTTTTCGTCTTGTATCTAATGTTGCTAATCACGCTTAAAAATATGGAAGGTGATTTTTGCATGTGATTCTTTGAGAGAAAGAACCCTATTATTTGGTTTTTCAATTCTTGTTGGCTAGTTTTGGTAAGTCTATGACTAATGGCTAGAAGTTGGTAAGTTGAGATTTATTTGGGACATTTGTGTAAGTTTCTCATACTATCATCAAAGCATAAATATGGGCCATACCGCCAAGAAGGCCCATGTGAGATGCCCAATTTATACAAAATATTTAGCCAATGGGCCTTTACAGATGTTGGTCCAAGTCCAATTTATTCATTCAGGCATATTCGTATAGTATAGCTAATCTAAAAATTAATTTTCTGTACATTGATTAGTGAATATAATTATTTTTGGCCGACCAGCTAAATGTGTAACTTGCCCGATGATCTATCAAAATTAACTTCTTTTTTGGGGGGTTTTGACACAGCTACCCACAAAAATAAAATTATTTACCCTTGTCTACCCATTTGTTTTCTTACCCATAAACTAATTACATTTCCTACCCATAGTATGTTTTGTGGGGAATTTTTTCTTTATTCTCCAATTCTTTTTTATTTCTATGCTTCTTTTCTTTTCTTTTTTCTTTTTTTTTTCTTTTCTCCTTTTTTTTTCTCGTTTTCTTCTTATTTTTTTCTTTTTTCCTTTTCTTAATTTCATTTAACTTCTGTTTTTTTATATTCTTTTTCTCTTCATAATCTAATTTCATTTACTGTTTTCATTATTTTTTATTATTCTTTTTTTTTATATTATTACTAAAGAAAAATCAAATTGTGTACCAATTAAATGTAGTTAATACAACCAAATATTAACTAACATATGATAACAGTATCGTATATAGCTATACCAACAAGGTATACAATTGTACGCAAAGAGTTAAAAAAATTTAATTCAATTATTAAAATGAAATAATATCAGTTGTCAAAAAAAAAATTCTAAAAGGATCTAACTATAAGAGTATACCGTTACATCATATAGCATATTATTTATATATATATATATATATATATATATATATATATATATATATATATATATATATATATATATATATATATATAAATTTGCATTACTACTGAATTCCATTATAGTTATATGTGTTTAAATACAATGAATACATCTGAATACACTTGTTTGNATATTGTATACCGTAGCTGTATATTGTAGCTGTGTTCTTCTTCGATTTTTAACTGAAAATTTCGATCTCAATCACCTCAAATCAGCTCCAAACGCTATCAAATTTCAGTATGAACTTCCATAAGGTACTATAAACAATATTTAGCAGCACCCACTTTGAATCAAACAAGAAATCTTCAAAAATAAAATTGAGCTTCAAGCCCAACAATGGTGGATATTCAAATACACATAAAAATTTAGATCTGGAAAGCTTACTCGAAGATACTATAAGCAATATTTTATAGCATCACATCGAATCAAACAATAAATCTTCAAAATAATAGCACCACTTCAACAATTAATGAGTACTCCATTAGAAAACCGAACGAGAGAAAACAATATCCAAATTGTTAAGATTCCATTGAAACTAAAACTAAATTAAGGTCGAATAAGAATGAATATTACGTGTTGCTGATGTGACTAGCTAGTGGCGATTACAGTAAGAATAAATAAGAAGAAATATAAAAGAGACGGAGAATTGGAGGAAGGTAAAATGAGGAAGAAGAAGAAGAAGAAGAGGAACACAATAAAGGTGGGTAAATAGTTTGGGGGCCATGGGTAGGAGTAGTAAATAGTTTGGGCCTGGGCATTAAAGGGTAAATAGTTTGGAATTAATGAGTATAAAGTGAGATTTTCCCAAAATGGAGTGACTAGACGGGTCAAAAAGTAATCCAAATTCACACACAAAATCTGTGAAGATTACGTATAATTTGAAAGAACCGACTTGTCAATTTGACCCGTTTAGACACGCTCATAACCTATTTAATATGAGAGAAAACTACCCTGTATAGCCCTTCAAAATTTTAATAGCCCAAGTTTTTCCCCTTGGACCCGAAATGTCCCTCCGGCCCAAACTTATTACATCTACTAGCCCATAATCCATAAAACACCCACGCCTTTTAACTCGCTCCGTTTACCCGGCTCTCTCAAAACACCTTTCTTCTCAAACACACCTTCTGCATTCTTACTCTTGGTTTCAATGTAAGTCAAAATTTCAGTTGGTTTTCCGATTTTTGTTCATAGTCGACTCTAGGTTTTCCGATTTTTGTTCATATTCGTCTCTATAATGGGGGGAAAGAAGTCTTTGATGAAGAAGAAGAAAAAAAGGAAGATGAAGGCATCTCCAAATTCTCTGAAATTAGCCGGTCAATTAGTGAAATATGACCCTAATTTCATTAGGAATGATGATGACGAATTTGAAGATTTGCCAGAATTCGGGTGCGATTTGGGGCATCAACCCGTAAATCTGTTGAATCAATGCAAAATACCCCTAGTGAAGGTAAGCAAAATACCCCTATTGATAGAAGGACTCGTTCTCATAGCGGGACTCCCAGCAATAGAGTAACGAGGTCACACACTGCTCAGCATGTAGTTGTTGAAAAAGGCACAAGTTCAAAAAGAAAGATTAAAATAGTGAAAAAGGATATTGTGAAGGATAAGGGTAAATGTTCTAAAAGGAAGGCTAAAAGTGATGGGGATGATGTTCCATCAAAAAAGAGAAAAGTTTATGCATCAAAAATGTTCTAGTTCATCTGATTTGAAGGTATTTTCTAATGATATAACTTTGACTTGTGTGCGGATAGTTTATTTTAATATGTAGAAATTTGAGATAACCAATATAGCAGTTATGTTCCAGGTTTGTATATAAAATGTATCATTCTTTTTCATATTGTATATAATGTGTATCAAGTCAATAAGTAATGTGCAACTTTTGTATATAAAGTGTATCATCTATCCACATATTGTATAAGTAATGTTTAAAGTGCGTAATTGCGATTGTTATGAAGCTTATATATATTTATATTTTTGTGTTGTTTGCAGCTTTGGGATTACTATGTTCCTTTGGGTGATCATTTTAGTACCCGTATTAGTGTGCATACAAACTGCAGTATAGTGAAACATTTGAAAGATAATTTGGATGATCAGCAGATTGAGATGTTTAGAAGAACATGTTTTGGTTATTTTGTGGACTTGCCCGATTTTTTTATACAGAACCAACTTATCCATTCACTATTGCTTAGGGAAGTAGTGTCACCTAAAGATAATGAGTTACGGATTAAAGTGAATAGCACCAAGTTGCGCTTTGGACTTGCAGAGTTTTGTATTATCACAGGTTTAAAGTGTAATGGTGATCCCGATAAGGATTATGAATCTGTGCAGTCAAGTCGGTTAATGGAATTGTACTTTCCAAGCATGTCGAAAGTGTCTAAGAAATTAACTGACTGTTTCTTAAAAAAGATGTGGAAATCTGATGAGGATGCATTAAAGATTGCAGTATTGTATTTCATTCAAAGTTTCCTGTTTTCTATTACGAATGATGATTTGATTACAAAGAATGATTTTCTGTTGGTTGANATTTCGATCTCAATCACCTCAAATCAACTCCAAACGCTATCAAATTTCAGTACAAACCTCCAGAAGGTACTATAAGCAATATTTAACAGCACCCACTTTGAATCAAACAAGAAATCTTCAAAAATAAAATTGAGCTTCAAGCCCAACAATGGTGGATATTCAAATACACATAAAAATTTAGATCTGGAAAGCTTACTCGAAGATATTATAAGCAATATTTTATAGCACCCACATCAAATCAAACAATAGATAATAATAATAATAATAATAATAATAATAATAATAATAATAATAATAATATATTTTGTGCTCTCCAAGTTCATATATTTTTATCTTTATATATTATTTAATAAATATTATATTATATTATTTTTAATTAGTATTATTATGATAAGATATAAAACATATTAGGAAAATGTGGTGCACTTAAAAGATACGACAAAGGTGCATATGAATCTGACAATATGAAGTTTCATGCTAAGCAATGGCAAAGATAAGAATGGTAGAGCGGGTAAAATAAATGTGCCGCATAGGTGTAAAATGCAATAGAAATGAACATGGCTAGATACGGGTAAATATTTTGTCTGTTATGGGTATATAACATAATTTGCTCCTTTTTTTGGGACAACAGAAAAAAAAAAATGAATGCTCATTTAGTATGCCATGTCATATTAAAAACTTATTTCTTAAGAAAAAAACCATTTAACTTATTCCTTATATCCATTTAACCCACGAGATAAGATAATAGGTTTACTTGTCGTTTCTGGCTTTGTTCATATGGGTGTTTAAAAAAATTTGCTGATTATCGTGTATATTAAATGGGTATAAGAGACATGAGTTAAATAAGTTCTATCATGAAAAAGTAGGTTTTTAATATGACAAAGAATGCCAAATAAGTTTTTTTTTTTTTTTAATTTTCTGAGTCAAAAAATTATAGTTCAGCCACATATACGCCATAATATAAGCAGCCCAAAACAGACTTAATTCTACGGTACTATCATCAAAAGTGAAAAACCACAACAGAGAGTATAACGACCCAGCAGATCGTAGCCCGGTTGGATACTTTATTATTCCAAAACAAACAAAAATGAATTCAATAGGTATTTCTATAAATTGGATGACCAACCACGGAAATAACTCATCATTAAACTCTACCATATCGATCTAAACCGCTACACCCAAATCAAACACACAGATAACAAAATGTTAAAGAAACTGAAATGCTTGGGTTAACAGAATAAGGTTTTGGCTGAGAGAAAAATCATCAGACAACAAAGTAGCCCTCATGAAAGTGGGAAGCATGAGAAATTGAGATGACAACTACGACTGGTTGATAACATGACTGCAAATGATCAGAGGATCGCCAATTCTCAAGACAATATTATTAATGTTATAAATAGAATTGTATTTACAATGAATGTCTATATTTAGATAGATTCTAGGGTTCATTGCTTGGTGGCTAAGTCACTCTCTCCATATAAATAGAGGGTTTTATTCTATTGTAAATCATCCAATATCAATAATAATTCTCTCTCTCTCTCTACTTTTCTCTGCAATGCTCTTCTTCTTCATTTATTGTTTTATAACACGTTATCAGCACGAGACTCTAACCAATTGAGTAGAAGTTTTAGGATTGAGCATAATGATTGTCAATTGTTCCATGAACTTACTTCATGATTAAATTCTGGATTTAAGGTAAGTATCTTACTTTATTTTTCTCTTTTAGATTCTTGACATTCTATAATTTGATTTTAAATACAAGCAAAGACAATAAATCTTGATTTTATCTCTAATGGAGTTTGAAAGAAATTTACCACCCAAAGTGGTAAAGTTTCTATGTCTTACCATGACCAAATTCAGGTATGATTGTGGGCTGATAATAGGCTAGATTTATGCAGTTTGGCGACTATTTATGCCTCAGCTTGACTATGCTTCACTGTTCTAGGATAGTTAAATGACGATAAATTGGCTCTAATTGTGAATTTTATGTTTTGCAGGAGCGAGTTGCGCTTATGAGGACTTAGGACAGTGTTTGGAGCTAAATTAAAGCAAGGGAAGCCCCTCGGAACTGAGTACGTGTGAAAGAAGAGAGAAAAGAAGAGCTAAAATGATGACCCAACTTAGCGCGTCCATTAGTGCGCCCTTAGCGCGACTGCGCTAGTCGAGAAACTCGAGACAGAATACTATTCTATATGCGCGGCCATTAGCGCGGGCACGAGCGCGGCCGCGCTAGTCCAGTTCGGAGCATATAATTTCAGGGGTAAACTTGGAAGTTCGGGGGTAATTCCACTTATCCTATAAGAGGTCCAGCTCGCCCAAAGGGACATTATCAAGGTTTTTACAACTTAGTTGAAGGCAAGGAGAGGCAAGAGGCAAGGAGGATAATTTGAAATCGAGTTCTTCCTTTCTTCTTTTTGTATTTACCATTTATGATGAATTTTGTTGTTGTTAGTATGAATACGATTATGAGTAGCTAATTATTTTGCCTAGGGTTTTGATGGAACCTGTTGAAGGATGAACTTCGTGTTATGTTAATATAGTTTGCCCAGTTTAATCTCTATTTGTTCAACTACGTTCTTGTTGTAGTTAATTAATAGGATCCTCAATTAGCTATGCCTATTTAGTATGTATTACTCTGGAGAGAGTGAATATTTAGGTAATTGTGAACAACACCACTCCCAAAGTATATGAGGAATCAATAACCGAGGGTTTAAATGCGGGATTAGGGATAACGAAGCCTTGGGTGTGATCTAAAGTGAGCTGTAATAAAAGCCAACTAGCGTAACTCAGGAGAGTGCATCTAGTAAATTATCGTAATTACTCGGAGAGATTTACGGTAGTAAGAGTGCTCATGATCAACAAAGACGATTATGCAAATCTATATGAAACATAACAGGAAGGGATTCCATCAATAGGGGAAATCACAACCTTAGATCCTTCTCTTAATTGTTTACAACTCAATCATAGTTAGGCTTTAGTTTACTTAATCTAGTTCAGTTATAGTTAGTAAAAATATCACCAATTGTTATTCAAAATATTTGGGAAGTTGATTACGAAGAATTTAGTGAGTCTAACAAGAGTAATTGGTAGGTTAATTCCCTATGGATTTGACTCTGGGCTAAATACTCAGATTATATTTGCAACGACCGCGTGTCCTTTTTATAAGGCATAGTTGGGCATGATCAAATTGTTTTTGCCGGGGAATTAACGGTGTTATCAATTACAGTTGAAAGAAATACAAAATTTCTTATTGTAGTCAGTTTTCTTTATCCTCAATCTATACATTGAAATTTTAACATTTGTTGACTTGGTTGTACAGATGCATGCCTAGAAACTCATCGAGAACTGGTGAAGTATTTGAAGCATTATCAGATCCCGAGAAAGTTTTCAAGGCCTTGAATCGGGCCAACCGGAAAAACAGACAACAACAATCAACTGAACAACTCGAACCAGACATGGGGGATAACGTGGTAGATCCGGCTGCGCAAGTAGTGGCACCTCTTGTGCCAGAGACTCCTCTATATGATTGGGTGCAACCCACAGTTGAGAATTTGGCCAAAGCGATATTAGTCCCGTAGATATAGGCCGAATCTTTTCAAATCACAAAAACATGCTGCACTTGTTGCAAAATAAGGGACTATTTTCGGGGTCATACATTGAAGATCCTCAATAGCACTTGAAGAATTTCCTGTCGATCTGCAAAACTCAAAGGCAGCCCAACGTAACCCAGGAAGCAATAAAGTTGTTGTTGTTTCCATTCTCAGTGACAGGAGCTGCCCAGACTTCGCTAAACTCACTCCCCATTAACTCCATCACTACTTGGGAAGAGTTAGTCAAGCAATTTGTGAATAAGTTTCATCCACCCAACAAGACTGCTCAGCAAATTGATGAAATTTTGAGCTTCAAACAGAAACCAATGGAAACGCTGCAAGAAACATGGGAACGATTCAAAGGAATGTTGGTTATATTTCCGCACCATGGTATTCTAGAGCAGATGTTGGGGCAACGATTTTACATGGGTCTGACAGATGGTGTGAAGGCTAATGTTGATGCTTCAGCTGGTGGAGCATTTTTGAGCAAAACATGGAGAGAAAGCCAGAGCCTGCTTGACAAGATAGCACAGAATTCGGGGTGGACAACCAGGAATGCACCTATCACTCCAGTAGTTCACTCACTGTCCTTAGATCCATCCAACACTCTTGCTGAAAATATGGCCACATTAATGACACAGATGAGTATACTCACCAAAAAGGTGGAAGAGTCAGGGCAGAAGCAGCAGGTACACATTGTAGATACTACCAATGGGGGCTTATGTACATCTTGCATTAGTTAGCCAATTGGTAAATATGGAATGCAGAAAGTGATCATCATCATTACCATGAGGACATGAATTATCTGTCTAATTATGGGGGCTAGAGACAGGGTGGTTAGAATTGGGGCCAACAACATCAGCCATACAGGCCAGTCCAGCCATAGCTCAACAATGAAAATATGGGAGGTATGCGACCTCACAATAATATGGCTCCCTACCAACGGCCACAAGGATACAACAATCAAAATCAGCAGCAGGATTTTCACCCTCCTCAGCAGCAACATGGTGGTAGACAGGAAGATGGGTTTGCTAGACTCGAGGCAATGATACAGTAGGTTATTGGGTCAAATGCGAAAATGAGTGAAAGGGTAGATGCACACGAGTCATCTATAAAGAAAATTAAAGTGCAGATGGGCCCGATTTTGATGTCTTTGAATAATCGTCCTCATGGGACATTACCTGCAGACACGCAGGTAAAAATACAAGATCAAGGCCCGAATCAACTGATGGCAGTGAGTCTACATAATGGTAGAGACTTAGACTTGGAGCAAGAGAGGGCTCGAGAAAGCAGACAGGCTGAGACACTTGTACCAGTGCCCATTGAGCTAGATGATTCAACGAAACTGACAGAGGTGACAGTACAGCCTGCCCAGGAAGAAACCAACACACAGATAGAGGCTGAAAAACAAGCTGAGATAGCCCAGGAACCGGTAGTTGAGGTGGTGTCTGACAAAGAGAAAACCCAAATCATTGGGATGAAGAGACCTCCGGCACCATTCCCACAGAGGCTGGCCAAATACCAGAAAGAGGAGCAATACAAGAAATTCTTGGAGATGCTGAAATAAATCTAGGTAAATATTCCATTTATTGATGCTTTGAAGGAGATGCCTTGGTATGCAAAAATGATGAAGGACTTGATGTCCCGAAAATTCGATTTCCAAGACTTGGCCACAGTGACTCTAACTCAGACCTGCAGTGCTGCGGTGACTAGACCAGTTGTTGAGAAGTTGTCTGACCCAGGGAGTTTCACAATTCCCAGCACCATTGGTAACTTTGCTTTTGCCAAGGCACTTTGTGATTTGGAGGCTAGCATAAATCTTATGCCCCTGGCGATCTATAAGAGGTTGGGGATTGGAAGAGCTAGATCCACATCTATGTTATTGCAGCTAGCTGACAGAACCGTGAAAAGACCTTCTAGTATCTTGGATGACGTGTTGATACAGGTAGGGAAATTTGTGTTCCCTGTAGATTTTGTGATTCTGGATTGCAAGGTGGATGAAGAAATTCCCATAATTTTAGGAAGGCCATTCTTGGCCACAGGGAGAGCTCTCATTGATTGCGAAACTGGGGAGCTCAAGATGATATTGAACGATGAGGAGATAACATTCAACGTGCAGAAATATATGAGGCGACCAAGTGAATTCGCCAATTATTCTCTTATTGATGTCGTGGATGTAATCGTGAAAGTGGATGATGAGACATTGACTATTGAGGATCCTCTTGCTGCATGTCTTGTAAATTTAGATGAGGTGAATGGGGAAGAATAGGCAGAATGGGTGCTAGCTCTAGAGGGCAGAGGGTTTTAGGATAGAACACTTGAATTCGAGCCCCTGCACTTAGAAAACAGAGAAGCCAAGCCATCTATAGAAGAATCACCAAAGCTGGAGTTGAAGCCACTGGCCACCCATCTCAGGTATGAGTTCCTAGGCCCTAATTCCACATTACCTGTTATTATCTCATCTAGTTTGTTAGATGTGCAGGCACAACAACTTTTGCAGGTACTCAAGGAATGCAAGACTGCCATTGGGTGGACCATGGCAGATATCAAGGGGATCAGCCTGGCATATTGTATGCACAAAATTCTGCTGGAAGAAGGGCACAAACCTTCCAGAGAGCACCAAAGAAGGCTGAACCCCAACATGAAGGAAGTGGTGAAGAAGGAGGTGATTAAGTGGTTGGATGCGGGAATCATTTTCCCCATCTCTGACAGCAACTGGGTCAGCCCGGTGCAATGTGTTCCTAAGAAGGGTGGTATGAATGTGGTCAAAAATGATAATAGTGAGCTGATCTCTACAAGAACCGTCACAGGCTGGAGAAATTGTATGGACTACAGGAAATTAAATCTAGCCACCCGGAAAGACCACTTCCCACTTCCCTTCATCGATCAGATGCTTTATAGATTAGCAGGGAGGTCCCACTTCTGTTTTCTGGATGGGTACTCAGGGTACAACCAAATCTCCATTGCACCAGAGGACAGAGAGAAGACCTCCTTCACATGTCCATATGGAATTTATGCTTTTCGGAGGATGCCCTTTGGCCTATGCAATGCACCCTCCACATTCCAAAGGTGCATGATGGCCATATTCACTGACATGGTCGAAGACATAATGGAGGTGTTCATGGATGATTTCTCCGTGGTGGGAAACTCATTGGACGAGTGCCATATAAATCTGAGCCGAGTGTTGAAAAGATGTATTGAGACTAACCTGGTACTTAATTGAGAAAAGTGCCATTTCATGGTACAAGAGGGCATAGTCTTGGGACACCAGGTATCAAGCAAGGGAATCGAAGTGGGTCGTGCTAAAGTTGACATGATAGCAAAGCTGTCACCCCCCACTTCAGTCAAGGCAATCAAGAGCTTCCTCGGGCATGCCGGTTTCTACCGGAGATTCATAAAAGACTTCTCAAAAATTTCCAACCCTCTCTGTAAGTTGTTAGAAAAAGATCACCCTTTCATATTTTCTGATGATTGCAGGGTAGCATTCGAGGAGTTGAAAAAGAGGCTACTCACAGTTGGTTTAGCAAAATGATTTATTAAGTGCCTCTACTTAATAGCTAAATAATTGCTTATGAGAACAAAGTTATCTATGTCAGTTTGATATATGTTATATACCAAAGTATATTATTTTCTCCCCTCACAAGTGGTTCAGGGTCAGGAACCAAATAATTCCATCTTATTATTATTGATGTGCGGTGTATATTTTGATTAACACCATAACGCATAAAGGCGGATTCTCAAAGTTGAGGTAACAAGTTAGTTTTTCTAACATGAGGGGGAGACATGATAAACAGTTGAGAAAAAGTTACGTGGAATGAATTATCATTTGTACATCTAGATCCTCGAATAAGATAATATGAACTTGAAGTTCATAAAAGGATAATTCATTTGCAATATATTGCAAAGCATGCCAGACGCATTTGATGGCCCAAAGAAAGTAACTATATTCTCATTGCAAATGCTCCTATTAAGTCCTAGAAAGACAAAGTCTATGGTACGGTTAAAGCGTATAGACAAATCGATTTCAAATAAACTTCTTGATAAAGAAGATGAGCAAATGATCTAAATGATCATAACAAAGGAGGCAAGTTATCTAGAAGATCACATGACATAACACTTCATAAAATCTCTTAAGTTTGTCGCTTACAGACACAAAAATATTGGTCAAATGAAAGAGACACAATTCAAATAGAATTGGTTTCATATGAAAGACATGTAGTTTTGAACATGTAGTTCAAACACTTGAAAGTATAAAGTCAATGGTATGTGCAATCAGTTTTTGATATCTTAGATGTCTAGCATGACATGAAAACTTGATATGCATCTAAAGTCTATTATATGACTTGTATGACTTAACTTATATGACAATCCATGAAGGATTTAAGTTGCTTGAAGCATATACAATTCTTGATCTTGAAGTACCACTTCCTCAGTGCAATTTGTGCACAAATGTATCTTGCTATAACAATATGCATGATAATATGATAGCAAGAGTTTTCACCTCTATGTGAAGATATTGATATGATTATTCCAACAAGATCATATGAAGACAATTCATCTCTATCAAGAATGATGATTTCAAGGTGCAATATATTCATTCAAGTTAATATCGCTAATTTGTTCATCAAATCTCTACCAAAGATCTATTGAAGATGGTGCACAAGATTGGGATGCGAAGGCTCAAGGATGTGAATTGATGCTCTCATCAGGGGGAGTTAATGCGTGTTGCACTCGTTTACCCTTACAAGGTTTTGTCCCACTGGGTTTTCCTTGCAAGGTTTTTAACGAGGCAACCAAAAGACCTATTGTTAGATATGTGTACTCTTTTTCCTTCTCTAGAATTTTTTTCCCACTGGGTTTTATTTTAGTTAAGGTTTTAACGAGGTACATTATCTGTTGAATAGACATTCAAGGGGGAGTGTTATAAATAGAATTGCATTTATGATGAATGTTTATATTTAGAGAGATTCTAGGGTTCATTGCTTGGTGGCTAAGTCACCCTCTCCCTATAAATAGAGGGTTTTATTCTTATGTAAATCATCCAATATCAATAATAATTCTCTCTCTCTCTTTACTTTTCTCTACAATGCTCTTCTTCTTCATTTATTATTTTATAACAATTAATAAAATATAAGTTAATTTTATTTCAAAAGATCTTTCAATTAATATTCTATTTTCTTATTTGAAAGGGAGTTAGTTACTAATAACTAAATGCACTAGTCATATGTACATAAGATTTAGAGGCCTCATTCACAAGCCAATTGCCGTTTCATTTTGAAGAATTTTCAGATATCACTATTGACCAGTGGCTATTAACTTTCTATAGTTATCGTATACATAATTACTTTCTATGCTACTATTCAGTGATTAAGGTAGTGTATTTTCTGTACTCACGATACTGTATTCATGAATACAGTAGCAAAAGTCGCCTAAAAAATATGGGGGTTACAGTTATACGCGACTGTATTCACATGTATTCGCGTCATGTATTCATAAATACAGTAACGGCAATCACCTTAAAAATAGATCTGTCTAGCTGTCTAATAACGGAAATAGGATCAATTAGCGTGATACACTCCTAATATAACTCAACAAAATCAATTCTAACATGCCACATTATCAATCCAATTAATTAGAATGATTTTTTAGTTGCATATAACTGTTGTATTTAACTTTTGTGTTTAGTGTGTTTCAATATATATTTTTACTGTTGCAATTATTAGATTCAATGTTTGTATTTACTGTATTCGTTGTTTTGCATTCAGTGTACAAAAATGTATTTGTATTAACAGTATTTTAGATACATGTTATTACTACTGTATTCAATACATTTCATTGGTTGTATTCACTGTATTTTTATTTGTATTTAGTGTATTTTACTGTATTTCACTGTATTTTAAAATTAGATATATTCGCTATTTATATTCTGTTCTATTTTAATATTTGTATTCAGTGTATTTCAATATTTATATCATGCATTCATGCATACTGTATGTACAATATGCATGAATACATGTGTATACAACTGTATCAAAAAATACAAACATTTTTAAATACATAAATACAGGAAAAAAAATATATTTATACAAAAATACAATATATCCGAGTGAATTTGTAAACAATATAATATATTTGTACCATTGTATGTGACTAAAAAGCAAAGCAAAGAAAAGTGTCAGAAATGGCGTTTTCCGACCAAGAAGAGAATAAAGTTCGTCGGATCCGTACAAAATACAATATGCGTTGTTCATGTTACAGTACCCATGTTTCACTCGGATTATTCCGACATCGTTTTTTCTCCCCCGCACAGTGGCCCTAGCGTCAGAGCGACAAGCCTCTCCTTGCTGTGGAGGAATCTGATTTTGAAGAGAAGGTCCGTCTTTTCCCTCTTTTTCCCAACAGTTTAGAAATATTTTCAATTGCAGTAGCCCTAGAGGATTCAGCCAGAGAATTTATGGTTAGAATCAGGTATTTTGCTCGAAGAGAGAGAGAAAGAAGAAAAATTCTGAGAGGGAATCATGAGTTAATTGAAAGAAAGAGAGAGGAAAAACATAAATAACGTATTTCATGTCTCAATGGTAGTTTATACCATAAATACCTATTTTGCTATAAAATATAAAGGTAGCTATAGAAAATTATATTTTTAAAAAAATTTATTTATAATAAATAGGGTGTATACCTTTGCTATAAGATGTAAAATTTTCTTTGATTTATGGGACTCAAAGTAGAAAGAAACAAGGGAATCTTACGAGAATATACCAAAAAAAAATTATTTAACAACAACTAGTTACTTTAGTCTTGCTACCAAAAATAGCCAAAATAAATTATCAATAATATACAACATTTTAAAAATATAGACGATAAAAAAATTCTCAATGGGTATTGTTGTAATTCGTTGAAAATACACAGATAAAGCGATACACAAAATTTGACGAAGTTTGAAGTAGAGGTGTTAATTGGGTTAGGCCGACACACTAACAGTCCGGTTCGGCCCGATTTAGCCCGAGTCAACCCGGTTCGGTAAGGGGTGGGACGGGTTGGCTAGGGTAAGGAGTTGTTCCGGAGGGGGGCATGCTTTTTTTTGGGTTACCAATATACCGAAACTTGGCTAGCTCGGTAACCCATTCACGGGTTTTAACCGGGTTCCGTCCCAGTTACCGTTGGATAATTTTTTTTAATTTTGATAGCTGCCAATGCTCAAAATAAAAGATGACCGTCTGTCAACAACCATATCCGTACTTTTAGCCATTTCAGCCTGCACCTTACTAAAATAGCCTCCCTCCCCGCCCCTAATAATTAATAAGTTATATTTTTAGCTTTTTAAAATTATAAATAGCTCCCCTCTTTTGTATTTTTACTCAAAAATTTCTCTCTTCTTCTACTCTAATCTTTCAATTCCCTCTTGATTATTGAATTGCTCATTACTCTCAAGTTCACTATTAATTATTATTTCAAGTTTTATCAATTATTTACGGTAGCCACTACAAAATTACAATTATCAAGTGAAGTGTGGTATCATTTTTGTTAAATTCAAGTTCAATCACGCACTGTGCTTCTAGAGTGCGCTCACATATTTGGGAACACTTTGAGGTGGTAGAAGAAAATGAAGAAGTTCGCAAGGTAGAATGCAAGAACTGTGGTCGAGTCTTTAATGTTCGTCCAAAAAGGGAGGACACATATGGTTTAAGGAGTCATATCAAGAGTTGTCTTGAGCGTCATCCGAAAATTCGTATTTAGATTGATTTTATACAATTTGTGTTATTTTAAATTTATTAGACTTATTTCAGCTTAATATGTTAGTTTATTAGACAATTTGCTCTTGTTGGCATTTGGTAGCAATAAACATTAAATTTTTTATTGTTGTAAAATTTAATTTGCAAGTTCAAATAATTTTATGTAGCCACTTAATTTTATTTTTAAAATTTTTAAAATTCATATTTCAAATTTAACACTTTAAAGTTCAAATTTTAAACTTTAAACTTTATAGTTTAAAAGTTAACTTTATTCCTTAAAATACTTATTTTGTTATTTAGAAGTTTGTAAATACTTAAGTATCAATTACATTGAACAAGAAAATATAATACACTGGAAAAAAATGAAAAAAAAAATAAACCTGACCGTTCGAACCGGCTAAGCCCGAACCTGGACGGGTCCACTAGAACCCGAAATTACCTAGCCCACTAATAGCCCAGTATGCCAGCCCACCAACCAGCCCACCCTACTAACCGGACGAGCTATTTTTTTCATGATCAGCCCGATCCAGCCCGTCCGGTAAACACCCATAGTTTTAAGGTGAGCTAGTTTGGAGTCAAATTTCATTACGAGTAATATACTGTTGTAAATAGTTTGTGGATGAAGTCCATGTATGAATAGTTTGTGGATGGATTTCCACTTTATGTACATCCCTTACATTATTTTACTATAGTAGCCTTTACTTATTATGCCTATAAAAGGCTATGTAAATGGCAATGGAAAGCGACACCAAAAAGAAGTGAAATACTCCTTCTTTCTATCTCTGTTTTTTATTTATATTTTACTAAATTACTGTTAATTTATAACACATTATCAGCACGAGTCTCTACTTATCCTTATATCTAGTTTGATTTTCTCCTTCAGGTATTATAATAATAATAATAATAATAATAATAATAATAATAATAATAATAATAATAATAATAATAATAATAATAATAACATATGACACAAGCATTAGCATCTGCAGATTCATAGCATATGATGTTAAGTGACACATTGGAAAATTTTCATAAGTTTCCTTATGTTTATACCGTAGAAAACAGAAAGTTAAAGGAAGTGTAGTTATTTTCTTTGTGTGAGAATTCGGCTTAAGATTTACTAGCATTTGATGTAATCTGTTGTGATTTCAAATTCCCCGGACCCCCGTAAAAATGAACTAACTTCAATAATGACATCTAGCAAAATTTCTTTTAGATATGTGTTGAGAAATAATATTAAACAAGTACATATATATTTGGTCTTGAAAGACTGATAGAAAACTTTACTCACAAATTTTCTATATTGCAATAACTTATGCATATATGGACAAAAATGTGACTTCTTTTTGTGATATGATGATAGGTATAAAGTTTTCTTTCTCATACACTGTTATTGACATTTATGTTTTGAGGTATTTTCGAAGCAAAAGTTTCGATTCTTATAGCAAAATTTACAAATGAAACTTCTTCACTAAAAATGACATTATTATTTCTAATTTATTTATTTTCTTTTATAGCTTTCGCCATGTCAGATTTATCAAAACTTGAATTTGTGGCACTTGAAATCGCCGGGAAGAATTATTTGTGATGGGTCCTTGATGGTGAAATTCACCTTGACGCTAAAGGTCTTGGGAATACTATTATACAAGGAAATGAAGCATCAAATCAGGATAAGGCGAATGCCATAATTTTCCTTCGTCATCATCTACATCAAGGATTAATAACTAAATATTTAAATGTAAAAGACCCACTTGAATTATGGATTAATTTGAAGGATCGATATGACCACCAAAAACTTACGTTATTACCGAATGCTCGATATGAGTGGATAGATTTGAGGTTGCAATACTTTAAAACTGTAAGTGAGTATGATTCTACTATCATTAAAGTAAGTTCTCTGTTAAAATTATGTGGAGACACTATCACAGATGAATACTTATTGAAAAAAATATTTTCGACTTTTCATGGTTCAAATGTGGTGCTACAACAGCAATACCGTGAAAAAAGTTTTAAGAAATATTCTAAGTTAATCACATGCCTACCTGTGGCAGAGCAGAACAATACTCTACTAATGAAAAATATGGAGCCCGTCCCACTTGGTCATCTCCATTTCCGGAAGTGAATGTTGTAGCAACATATGATAAGTCTGAAAGAAAACAAAATAATTACAGTAGTCGTGGATATGGTCGTAGACGTGGACGTGGCAGGGGACGAAACAATTATCGTCATTATGGTGAAAATAAATAGGAGAACAATTAGGGTTCTCAAATTAATCCTTCAAAAGGTAAAATTAGTATGTGCCACTGATGTGGTATGAAAGGTCATTGGGGACGCGTTTGTCGTACGCCAACTCATTTTATCAAACTTTATCAAGCCTCCATGAGAAAGAAAGAAAATAATGCGGATGCACACTTGACCTTTCAAAATAATGATGATGAAGCAGGTCCCTCAAACAAATATGATTCTGAGGCGCATCTTGCATATAGAGATGATGGTTTTGGAGGCCTTGCAAATATTACTCATTTAGAAGCTGGAGACTTCTTTGAGGATATTGACTGAAGAACTAATCATCTTACTGGGGAATGAAGCTATAATAAAAGTTGTCATTTTTTATTTATGTCTGCAACTAGTTTCTTTTTCTTAAGTGTATTTTCCTAATGCATCATGTGTTGCTAGTTTCTACATTCCTAATGTATTTCTTATTGTTCTTATTATGTTAGTCTTTCATATTTCTTATGATGTACTTTTTAATTTTTTATGAAGAATATGAAAATTCCCAGTCTTCAGTTGGACTCTGTCACGACCCTAATTTTCCTCCGAAGGATGCCGTGATGGCACATAGTCTCTAAGATTAGGTAAGCCTAGTGCTTACTGAATTAGATGACAGAATTTAACCAAAAACAACTATAATCATGAAACAGTAAACTTTCTAATAACTAAACCAACAACTACCCAAGTAACAATACAATACTACTACAAAAT
>NW_017670834.1:95359-111006 GCF_001879085.1 Nicotiana attenuata | reverse complement strand
GGTAAAGAGGGGCAGCTGTTGATACCCAATTTTTTCCTATATATTTTAAATATGCATAAAGACCTTCAAAATAGCATATATATGCATATATAAGCATACACAAGGTTTTATAATTTTTCCCATGATTTTAAGGATTTAAATTGATTTATTTTCTCCCCTTTTATTTATAAAATCCAAATAATTATTTTCCAAATTATTGTTATGATGATTTATTTATTTAACTTCTATACTTATACAAAAATGTAATTAATATAATTTTTATGCATTTTTGTCATTACATTTGGTATTTTTCAAGCTAAATTGCATATAAGTGCAATGTCAGCCCATTTTAATGTATAATTATATTTTATACGTGTAAAATTGGCCCCTATATTTTTTAAAATGATAATTATATATTTTAAATCATTTTGGTATAGAAAATTTATTTTTAGAAACTACTTTACTATTTATTAAAGTTAAAATAGGGAAAATTGTCTATTTAAATCATAGCCAGATTTGGCTTTCAATTTTAGCCTAATTGAATCCAATCCCAGCCTAATCTCCTATAAAATAACCCGACCCAGGCCCCAAACACTTCCTACCCGACCAAAAACCCATCAGATCCTGGTCGTTGATCTAAAAGATCAACGGCCCTCGTTTATTCTTTCCTTTTTAATTCTAAAGGACCACCCTAACCCTACTCATTTCCAAACTCCCGCCGCCTTCAGATGCTCTCATCACTTCTCTTCTCTCAACCTAACCCTAATCTCTCTTCAAATGCCGCCTCTCTCTCCGGTCATCTCCGGCGACCCCCTTTCAACCCCAAGCCTCCAATGGTTTCCCCCTTGCCTTGCTCATCATTTCTGAGGCCTTCAAGGGCCCAGGGCCATGCCGACCTATGTCTTGGGTTGCTATTTGGGTTGTTCATGGCTTCTCCGGTGTGATTTTGGACAAAATCACACCATATTTGTTACGATCTTTGAAGTTTATAGCAGGTTCTTCCGTTTCTATCTGGGTTTCCTTTGAAACCCTAACTTTTGTTTGAATCTCTCAGATCTGCGCTATTTTAACGATTCAAGTCTGTTTCTTTCTATGTTCTACACTGTTCTCAGACCTCTCTTTAAAAATCTTCAACTTTAAGCCGTTTTTACTTTCTTTAAAGTTAGGGTTTCTCGGAGTTTCTTCTACACTTGTTTAAACTGATTTTTCTTTATGTTTAAACCTCTTTCCTTGCATATCTCGACTGATTCTATGTTCTTACTTCTCTTTAACTCGCCTATGTTAAAAAGCCCTAATTTTTGTGATCTTCTTTGTCTTGGTTCTGTGTGTTAGCCTAACTACTTGATTCTTGTTAAGCTTCTGTGGTTACCATGCTTCGAATGTGTTTTACCGAGTCCTTAGCCTACTTATATCACTTTTGTGTGATTGTGTTCATCTTGTTTGTTCATATCTTGCCCCTTTCTGTCGATATTGTTGACCTTGCCTGTTTGCTACGTCCATTTGATCTTCTCTATTTATATGTTGAAGTATAGAATCATGACTCCTTATTGATTGATTCCGATTTCCTTAATTGATGGTTTGAGTGAAAGATATTTCTTTTAAAACCCTAAAGTTCTACCTTGTCTGTTTAAATTGACTGATTTCATTACCTTATTTGCTGTGGTACTTTATTCTAACTAAATCATTCCCTTAATTAAAGATTTTTGAATTTAGTCCTAATTGAATGCCCTATGCTTACTGAACTTTGATTCTTTCCTTATTAGTCATGTACTGATTTTTCTTGCCTTATATGCTACTGGTTCTTACCGTTTGAATTAGTTCCCTTAATTAAGGGAGTACTTGCCTTGATTTTCTGATTGATTGATTCTGAATTCCTCAATTATTATGCTACTATAATTTTTTACCTTATTTATTACCTGTTTTCAAACTATAAATACTCTAGTCTTTCATTAGCACAGACACAAACACTTGGGTTAAAAGACTATCTCTCATACTTTAAAAATCCCTGCTCTCTCTCTTGTGCTATCTGCTATTGTTAGCCGGCTGCAAGCCAAGGCTAACCATTTGTGCTCTCTTGTTCTTTCATTCTGCTTACTCTCCTCTTCACTGGTTTGTCCTAGTTCAATTCAAAGTTCCAACAACAACACGATTCTCTTATTGTTTCAGTTCTTCTTGTTTCTGGTTTGCTTCTATTTGTGGTTCTATTGTGAAACTTGTAGTTAAGAACACATTACTGGCATGTTATTATGTCTTCCCCTTCCTTTAGATTAGTGTATTCCCTTTATGTGTGTTTCTGAGCATGTCTTACCAATTGTCTCTCACTTGTTGTATGCTTACCATACTATATCCCATGAATCCCAAATCCCTATCACCCCTCTATGTGGTTGTGTTCTTCATGTTTGGTTTTGTGACTATGCCAGTGTCAGCTATTTCTGAGCATGTCTAAACCAGTCCTAGACCCTGGCTGAGTTCTGTGTTTGCAGTCAAATGTTCTATGTGTCCCAAACCCCCTTGGCCCTATGTGTGATTACTGAATTCACTTGGTTCTGTGAACTAGCCGTGTTTGGACTGTGTTAACTATTCCAATCTCTTTTTCTCAAACTATCTCTGTTGCTTTACTGAATTACTTTCAAAAGGGCTTTTGTTAAATACAGTTTCTTAGCAAGACCTTTTCAACTTGTGTCCACCACTTCTCACTCTACTCTTAGTCAATAAGTTCTTCCCCCTCTAGTATGTGTACTGCCTTGGGATCCTTTGAGAACCCTCTGAACCCTGGCATACTGAGGCTGGCCTTTCTGCATTTCACTTGTTCAATTCTGGGTTGCTAAGTCTAGGTGTAAGCACTGCCCGGGATCCTTGAGATCCTTAGGGAACTTTGATGTACCTAGACTCTGATTTGTCTATGGAACAGAGGCATATGAGACCATTGGAGGCTTTGGGAAACCTGGGCCTAATTGAAGGCTCCCTATAGAATAGCTTCTTGATTTTCTATTTTATTTATGTAATTCATTGGCTTGAAATGATTTGTAAACAGATATTGGGGTATTTAGTGAAAAGGGGTGGGAGATACATATTTTCTGGGGTAATACGGGTCGAAATCCTGCTCTTAGGACTTTACTTTTTCAAGTCTGTTTGTTCTAAATAGAAAACATGCTCTTAGGACTTTACTCTTTGAATCTGATTGCCTTGCCAAATAGAAACCATGTCCATAGGACTTCACCTTTAAGTTTGTTTACTCGTCAATTAGAAACCATGTCTATAAGGTTTTACATTCTGTCATGTTTTAGAAACCATGCGTATAGGTTCTAAGAAATCATGTCTTAAAATCAGTTTAATAATAGATACCATGCCTATAGGACTTAATTCAGATATAGTTATAATGAGTAGTTCTGTATGTTGCCACATTTGCGAATCGACTAAAATCAGTAATACGCCTAGATATCATTCCTATAGGGAGTCCTACTCGCATTTCTGTCTATTAATCTAATTTAGTCTAACGAGCTCCTTTAAACATGACTAGTTCATTCCTGAATTGGTCTTATCAAGTGTTAAGCAAGTTCTGAAACAAGTTCTTTCAAACTGGCTCAATCTCATTAGATATCATGCCTATAAGTATTAACGGAGCCTATTTCAAAATCTGTTCATTTCTGCATTAATAGATATCAGTATTCTGCGTATAGGCCAGCCTCTAAGGCGCTTTCAAAATTGCATTCTCTGAAATTGTCTCTATCATGTTTTCTGATCCTAACAAGCTTTAAAAGGAGTACTTAGGCAAGTGCTAGGGTCTAATTTCTGAGTCTAAAAAAGGGGTTTTGTTTATTTCTGCATATTCACTCAGATATCCTGCTTTAGGACATTGTCTAATAAAAGACCTTAACTGTGCTTGAGTCGTGCTACTTATGTGTTTGATTGAGGAGGAAACTCTGAGCCTCTTAAACTGCTCCCATTATGTGTGAGAGTCCTAAATGCTTTTTGACTGTCACCTTTTAAAAACCTTAGGGGTACGTCTAGAACCACCTATAGGTAGGGTTCCTAACTCCATCCAGGACCATTAAGAAGGAAGGGTAGCAGCACGCAATAGGAATCGTTGACCAAACACTCGCTTTGCATGACCAATAAGAGGACGGGAAGGGTAGACATGGATATGATGACCGGTGCGTTAATGCCACACGTAGCCCCTTTCCAAGGAGCGATTACCGGGCATTGTACTGATGTGATCCTATAGGCTAACCAACCTGGGACCCCCCTCTCCCTATTTTGATGGTACTTTACCCATGTTTTAACCGCTTTTTGGTGTTAAAAATGCCCAACATGGTTTAATTATTGGTTTTATGACTAATGGAGTTGTGTGTGATGATTTAGGGTGTTTGGAGTGCAAAACTATGAAGAAAAGGTGCTCCAACTAGAGGAAAAGAGGTTGGATGTGTCGCATCCAACCTTGGAAAGAAGATACTTGGTGCACCCCTTAGCAGTGAAGTCAGCCCATAGCATCCCCATAGCATCCGCACCTGGGCAAAGCTGAGATGGAGGAACAAAGGGTGGATGCGAAGAATCCACCTTAGCATGCGAAGCTGAGAAGCGGAGGACGAGGTGGATGCGAAGCATCCACCCTAGCATCAATCCCTGAAGCTGATTCGGACTAGGATTAGGAGAACTTTGGCCCACGACTTTTGTACGCAATATATAGGCCAAAAACACCCCTTTTAGGTCATCTAACATACATCTAACATACTTTTGAAGGGAATTCGACCTAGGGAGAGCAAGGAGCCACAATGGAGGCCGGGTTTCATCTTTCTTCGACCAAACTTTGTAATTTTATGTTTCTTTGTATGATTTGTTCTTTGGCTACCATGTCTATGTGGAGCTAAACTTCACGTTCTAGGGTTGTGGTTCTTTCATGACTATTATTATTCGGATATTGATTTTTATTTCTTAGTTTATCATATTAGTTTATTTATTCAATCCTGCACTTAATTATTTAATTGCTTGATCACCAATTGAATACCAACTACGAATCTAGAATTGAACTCGAAAGTGGGAATTCTAGATTGCATGTAGGATTGAATAGAGCAAGTTCTTGAACCTGGGCATCGGGGAACGGATTTGCGATTAGGATAGACATATACCTAATTGCCTTGCTTGGTTGATTTACAGGAACTATAAATGCATTCTTGTTAGTTCTAACTCCATAGACATATAGGCGTTAGGTTAGCTTGAATAGGCGAGTAAGAACTCGACAGATTCTTATGAGCAATATTAACCCTGTTAACCTTTAAACTAGATAAATTAGTTAGTCAATTCAATTGAAGAATACAATAGGAATGTTAGATAGCCCATAACCCTAGATCATTTTCATAATATTGATAACATTAAAATCTGCTCTTCCTCTATTCAAAGTTCATTATTTGTTTTTATTTATTTTTATTAGTTTAGAATCAAATACTTCTAGGTTTAATTTTTATTTAGATAATTAGGATAGTCTAATTCAGTTAATAGTTAATCACAAGTCCTCGTGGGATCGACAACCGACTTTTAGTCACTTTATTACTTGACGACCGTGTATACTTGCGTGTGCGTTTGGCCGCAACAGGTTTTTGGCGCCGTTGCCGGGGACTTAGAAATTAGCTATTTTTCTAGATTAGACTTTTAATTTTGTCCTATTTTTTTTTCTGTAAATATTTTATTTTTTATAACTATTTGATTTTTCTCTTAGTGTGTTTCTAGTTTTCTCAGCATGACATCTGGGATGAAATATCCGGAGGTAAGGTTATTGATGAAGACGCTTGGTTGACGGAAGACTTTTATAGCCTGTCTTTTTGGGCTTGTCATGACCTGAACTCTGGGAGGTCTGAATTTGGATATGGGAGTAAGGGTTGGTATTGGGAAGAATATTCATGATTAAGGGAATATGAGGAACGACGTTGTCTTATAACAACGTTGGTAAATGATTGGTCTAAGGAGAGAGATGAACATACACATAAAATTGATAATTTTGGCTTGGCTGTACATAACTTAGATGCAGATTTGAGTGCAAAGGTTGATGTGTGTAACGCCCAACAATTTAATAATGAGTTGTGTGAAGCTGAAAAAAATCTTCTAGACCAAATTGAGAAGCTAAAACGAGAATACCAATCATTAGACCATATTTTTCTTGAGGATGCCAATGTTGAGAAGAATGATCTAGAGTCATATGAGGGAGTAAATAACATTACCTTGGGAGACTTGAGTGTGTGTATATATGGGGATGTAAATAGTAGTACAATTCATGAGTTAGGGCGCATTAGACCTCATTTCAATCATCTTTCCACATTGTGTTTAGATAGTGAGATACTAATCAAGCCATCTGAGCCAATGAGGGAGTCAAAGAGTGAGGATGAGAGTTCCTATATTCTTGAATTTGTTGTTCCAAAAAGCAAAAATTACATTCCTCATCTAAAGGCCAAGAAGTGCAGGGTGAAAAAATTATTACTTGGCCTGGTTAAGATTGTAGCCCCACCACTGGAGCATAGCCGCAGACTGGATGCCATATTAAGGGTACAATTCATAAGTTCGAGGTGGAGGAAAAAGTGGTTCACATCGTGCCGCGACGTTAAATTAGGCGCTTGTTGGGAGGCGACCCAGCTTTACTGCTTTCTTTTTATTTTTGATCTTTTTTATTGTATTATTTTTGTAGTGTTGTTTTGTTTTGTAGGATTTTGAGCATAGGGAGCAAAGCCATAGGAAGTGTGCAAAAGTGAGTCATGTGGTTAGAACTAAGTGTTGGGTGCCCGCACAAAGGATCATACCTGGGAGAAGTCTAAGTATCCCGTGAGCTGCTAATGCTTCGGCCTTTGGCCTACCAGGGAGTCTCTTTTACCCTCTTGTTATTTATAGTGTGCATTGAGAACACTGCACTCTTTTAAGTGTGGGGTGGGAGAATTTCTCTATATAATTAGTAGTAGGATGTTAGAAAAATATTAACTTCTTATTTTTGTTTTTGTAGTTGTGTAGTATTTTAGTAGCTATGAGAAAAAATCGAAAAAAGTAGAAAAAAAATTGAACTTTCCCGACGATGGATCTCCTAGACAGTTTTCTTGAGGGATTAAAGTCTAAACAAAAATCCAAAAATATGTTTTTATCTTTCTTTAGGTAGTAATAATCCCCCGTGGTTTTTCTTTGTGCCTCGATTCTTTTCCATGGGATGTAGTTTGAACCGGGCAGTTTTTTTTTCTTTTAGAGTAGATTAGGAATTTAGGGAATAAAAGGAGGAAGAATGATGAACCTAGGCGCCTTGACTTGTTTGATAGTAGCATATTTAGGCTTTGCATGTTTCCCTATGATTTGAAATTGATCATGATGCCTCGCTTACTTTGATAGCATGTTTTGTAACACCTATGTCTCATTTTCTTGACTTGTGTTCACTCTGTGCTTAATGCTTAATATCTTGTGGCTCCATGAATACTTGCATTGTTTGAAAGTCGGAATGAGACCGTCCTTAGTGAGTCATGTGCCATGTGTGGTGAGATTTTTGTGTAGTCTATGTATTGTACTTGCGCCTAGAACTTGCCCGGTATGTGAGTTGAAGTGAAAATTTAGGTGATGCTCGGTTTGAAAAATAATTTTAGGCTTTCTTTGATTTTTTGAGCTTAAATGCTTATCACAAATAAAATTTATCCCTAGTTAACCCTTTTGAGCCTATAGACTTTTATTTGGCACCCACATTACAAGCCTATACCCTTTTTATTTTTAATTGACGTTGTTTTGATCTTTTTACCTCTTAAAGCACTTTAATTGTGAGATGAGCAATGAAGAAGTAAGAAGGGACTAAATATGGGGTGGATTCTGAGTGGAACTAATGAAAGGAAGAAAGGTGCACTTGTTTTGTAAAAGAATACACCACTAGTGGAAATTGCAAAAAAAAAAAAAATATAGATGAATAAATTATTGTGTTATTTTTGCTAGTGGAGTGCAAATGACGATAGTGCTTAAAGAAAGAGGGAATATTTTTGGGGTGTGATCTTGTTTGTGAAAATGAAGTAAATTGAAGAATTTGCGCTTAAAGGTCATCATATGATGTGGTAAAGTGCTTAGGAGGTTGAGTCACTATTCCTAAATATATCCTACCCATCCCTTAGCCCACATTACAACCATGAAAAGTCCTAATTGATTTTAGATCGAGTGAGCCTATATTAGTAGAGATTTACATTAAGGGCAAGCCTATGGTACCAAGTGCATGCATATGACTTCTTTGTGAGAGTGAGCAGAGTTTCTCTGAAATATAATTCCTTCAAATATATTTGAGTATTTGATTCGAATATGTGGAATCTTCTTATTCTCGTTGCTTTTGTTGTGAAGGCACATGGTTTTACGAGGGATAGTAACATTATTAGACTTCTCTACGATGTTGAGTGTTCTAGCCATTAGTGCATTGTGACATTGAGTCGGTTTTTGAGGCTTGGATTGTTATGAGCATGTTGTCTTTGTTTGGAATGTGAAATATGGCATAAGTTAAAGGGAAGTGTGTGTTGAATGCATATGCTAGATCTTAATTGTTGCTATCAATCATGGTCATAGGTGTGGTGTGCTTTGAAAGATAAGAGCTTTATTTTGTTTCGTGTACTATAGTGATGGTTTGTACGAGGACGAACAAAGGTTTAAGTGTGGGGTGGTGATGTTGGGCATATTTCTATATGTTTTGATGGTACATTACCCATGTTCTAACCGCTTTTTGGTGTTAAAAATGCCCAACATGGTTTAATTATTGGTTTTATGACTAATGGAGTTGTGTGTGATGATTTAGGGTGTTTGGAGTGCAAAAATATGAAGAAAAGGTGCTCCAACTAGAGGAAAAGAGGTTGGATGTGTCGCATCCAACCTTGGAAAGAAGATACTTGGTGCACCCCTTAGCAGTGAAGTCAGCCCATAGCATCCCCATAGCATCTGCACCTGGGCAAAGCTGAGATGGAGGAACAAAGGGTGGATGCGAAGCATCCACCTTAGCATGCGAAGCTGAGAAGCGGAGGACGAGGTGGATGCGAAGCATCCACCCCAGCATCAATCCCTGAAGCTGATTCGGACTAGGATTAGGAGAACTTTGACCCATGACTTTTGTACGCAATATATAGGCCAAAAACACCCCTTTTAGGTCATCTAACATACTTTTGAGGGGAATTCGACCTAGGGAGAGCAAGGAGCCGCCGTAGAGGCCGGGTTTCATCTTTCTTCGACCAAACTTTGTAATTTTATGTTTCTTTGTATGATTAGTTGTTTGGCTACCATGTCTATGTGGAGCTAAACTTCACGTTCTAGGGTTGTGGTTCTTTCATGACTATTGTTATTCGGATATTGATTTTGATTTCTTAGTTTATCATATTAGTTTATTTATTCAATCCTGCACTTAATTATTTAATTGATTGATCACCAATTGAATACCAACTACTGTGAGCACGTAATTTTTGCCCTATATGAGTTACTCCCACAAATTCAAAACAAAATAATTTCTTCATTATTTACAATTTTGTGGATTTTGTGGCATTTTTGGTCAATTGTTTGCATTTTGTTTGTGCATGTTTATTTTCTTTAATTAATGAAAAATACAAAAAAATATGTTGCATTTGCATTTAGGATTTGACTTTTCATTTTTTAAGAATTGATTAGTAATTATTTGTTTATAAAAAGGGAAAATCACAAAAATAATTTATTTTTGCTTTTTTAATTTTAATTGTTGAACTTTGGTAGTTTTCCATTAATTTGATTTTTAATTAATCGTGTTAATTGTTAATTAGAGTTAATTAATTTAATGGGATAGCATAATTTGATTAGGAATTAATTTAGGTTTATTTTTAATTTTATTTTAGAAGAAATTTGATAAAAAAAAGAAAAAAAAGAAGAAAAAGGAAAAGGGAATTGAAAGAAGGATGGGCTGCCTTGAATAAATGTCCCAGGCCCAATTTAGTATTCCTCCAGCCCGGCCAGAACCGGCCCAAAAATCCACCTAATACCCGGTCCGGTCCACCCCTTTTAAAACCAAACGACACCGTTTGGGTTGACAAATCTGAACCGTTGATCTCCTTTCATCCAACGGACTGGTCTGCGCAACCAGAGATTCTGGGTTCGATCCCCAGCAGAGTCGCCAGAGCCGTCCACCTCCTTTTCCTACCCCCGGAAGGGTGTATAAGGGAGTTATTTCCAACTTGAAGTGATAATCGAAACGGGATTATTTTAATTAAAGATTCAGAGTCCCCACTTTGGATAATTAATGGTATCCGAAGTCACCGGTTTAGAATCGCGAATCGAGGAAAGATTGACTCTGTTTTACAGTCTGCGAACACAGAAATCCGGGAGAAGGTGTTAGGCATTCCCGAGTTCCGTGGTTCTAGCATGGTCGCTCAACTGTTATAATTGGCCTATTATCTGATTTTAATACATTTTAAACCTATGTGCATTTTAACTTTAAAACCGCTTTTACTTATTTTAAAGAAGATTTAACGTCGTCTAAAACATGTCTTTGGACCGCGCCACATGAAATGCACCCACAATCCGAAACACATGTTATTTAACGTTATTAAGATTTGGATTTGGGTCACATGAAATGCGCACCCGAGTTTAGGAAGGTAATATTATTAAAATAACGCACCTAAAGCAACTATGCGTTCTTAACTTTGCGAGAGCCATGAAAATTTGCTAAATGGCACGCCTCGAATTTCTAAGGTTTTTAAAAGAAATAATTAAATAAGGGCCACGCATTTGAGATTTTATTTGGCGCGACGCACCTCAATTCCAATTAAAAGGAAATTCAAAATTAAGCTCTGGAGGGCCACAATCTATTTATGCTATTAAATATGGCTCACCTCAATTATTACGGGGCTTGATTAATTGATTAAAGGACACAAGAGCTTCTTGGATCATTATTTTTAGAAATCAGATCTGATCGATTTGTAACAAAGGATTTGGGTCAGTCAGTAGAATGAGCTTGGCCCAACAAGAAAATACGCATGTAGCAAGGATTGTCATTTCCTGTTGCCGAATAATTTCAAGGCCTTGGGCCCACGTTGAGCCCAAGTCTGACAATGAAGGGACCTTAACGTTTGACCCTAGATCGAGTCCCTGCGAGCCCAACTCAATCCCATAATAGGAATTAGGCTCCAAATGGCCATTATGAACTCAAAACTCCAAATACAATTACTGATCTTCAACGTTAGGAACAAACAAACCATTAATCACTTGGAATAACGAAATGCCTAAGATTCAAACACCATTCAACTGAGTTTTTCAAGCTGTAATTACAAATTCTTATCCACAAGCAATTTATCCACTAATCTGCATACTAACATGGTTTTCAGATTCAACATGCATATGTCAACATATTCTCTACATCTCTCACTTTAAATCCTCATTCCACATGTCTTCAAATCAAACAGTTAATAGACAAAATGATGAGAGACTTAATAAAATATGTTTTTACCATAACATGCTAAACACAGAATCCAGCCATAGATTACTTACCATAACAAACTCTAAGCCTGACTCATGCAAGTCAAAAGAACTAGACCTCCTAATTTACTTCATTAATACAGACCAAACTTCAAAGACAGAAATAAGATGAGCAGACAAGGTGAAATCTAACACTGATTATAGAATATGGCAGCAAAATCATAAGGAAACCACATATACTAAGCTAATATATTCTAGATTTCAATTGCAACCCGCATGGTGATGAATGCATCAATCAGAATCCAGATATTGTATGCTAATCATAAAACTGAAAGGAGAAAAGATGAATTTCAATAAAACAGCACCACATTTCATCTTATTTTCAATCCAAGCTTTGCATTTCAGATTAAGTGACATCCATAGGGCCGAAGAATACCTGGAATTTGCAAAAAGGAAAAGAGATGAAGAGCAATAAACAACAACAGCAACAGAACCCAGCAACAGGAAGTACTCAGCACCAATTTAAAACCCAGAAAATGTTGTACAACAGTCTAGAAACCAGTTTCAACTAAACAAAGACCCAGCAAATTTCAAACCAGACTCGATCTCAAACCATTTTAACCCCAGTAAACCAGAAATTGCTTCAGAATTGGAAAACTCCAGAAATCACCAAAAGAAATCAATGGAACAGTGTTCTGCTAAAATTTTCAGCAGTTTTTGTTTTTTTCTGGATTTTTCTATCTCTGAAGTCTCTAAGGTCTAGCCGTTCTGATTTTTCAGATTTTATCTCCTAATCTCTGCCTTGAATGCCAAGTTAGAGAGCCTTTATAGGCAAGGCATTTAGGGCTGCCTTAAGGGAACAGATTTTCATTTTGACCCTTTTCATATTTTCATTTTAGCTCAAATACCCCTAGTTTAGAAATCTGAAATACAGAATAGTCCCCACCCCAGCTTCCTAGAAGCTTCCTAATTCAGTTACTAATAGATTCTTTTATCCAATTACCCAAATCACCCTTTAAACCTCTGAAAATTACTGCTGAAACCTATGGGTATGGGTCAAGCCAACCCAGATTCATTTTATAGGTCCGTACAGCCCAAATTGAATCCCCTTTTGGGCCTTCTGACTTCTAGAACCCAAACTTGACACTGAAAGTTCAAAACTCTCAAGTGCTAATTCACAGAGTCTTAGAAACTCGCGGAATTTGGGTCCAAATAGGAACAAAAATCAAAAGGTGTACAAACTAAAAATCAGAAACAATCACTGACTACATAAATCTGAACCTAATCATGCAGAAATGGACATTTTGAAGAGATGGAAAATATAGAACAAAACAAAAAAAATCAGAAAAAGGAAAAGACAAAGGAAAATGAGAAGTGAAAAATAAAAATTAACAACCTAAGGTAAAGGAAAATACCTAAAGCACTTGACGAATCTTCAAATCCTCATATTTCCAACTCAATCTGAGACTAAACGTGTGTTATTTTTATCACAACACACGACTAACATCAGAGTGAACCCGAAACTTCAAAGAAAACTCGAATTGGACAACTTTGGATTTTAGGGTTCGTCTTTCAAATCCAGATTCGAGAGGTTCCGGGGGGATTCGAGGGAAGCTAAGTGAGGATTCGGAAGGAGGGGGGAAAGGAGGTCCTAGGGTGTAATTTTGGGGTTGATTGGTGGTGGAGCCGCCACCCCAAGGCGGTGGGAAAAGAGGGGCGGCTGCTAGGGTTTTTCAGGGTGGTCTCTGAGATGGAGTGTGTGAGAGAGACGAGAGATGAGGGGGGATGGGCTGGTTCGGACACATTTATATTAAGCCAACCCTATTTTACAGCCGTCTGATCAAATAACCTCGACGGCTGAGATCACCTGCTAGCTAAATGGGGTCGTTTTGGTTTAATGGGGAGACGAACCGGTTTGGACGGGTTCTGGGCTTCAAATTCGGATGGGTATTGGGTGAAAACGACTTGGGCCTGGGAGTTTTAATCAAATTTGGCCCAAACTAACTTCTTATTCATTATTTTTTCCAATTTTCTTTCTTTTCTCTTTTTTCTCAACTTAAAAATAAATCTGAAACTATTTTTTAAAAATTATCCTACTAAATTATATTAAAACTGAAAATAATATTTACCCTAACTAATTAAGTACCAAATTTACAAGAAAACTACCAAATCTCAAGGCTAAAATTAAAATTGTGAAAATAAATTATTTTTTGCGATTTTTCCCATTTTTATAAAACCACTAATTACTAATTAATTCTTAAAGATGCAAAGTTAAATTCTAAATGCAAATGCAACATATTTTTTGTATTTTTCATTAATTAAATAAAATAAACATGCACAGACAATATGCATACAATAGCAGAAAATGCCACAAAAATCCACAAAATTACAAACAATGGAAAAAGTTGTTTTGTTTTGAATTTATGGGAGTAATTCATATAGGGCAAAAATTACGTGCTCACAACTACGAATCTAGAATTGAACTCGAAAGTGGGAATTCTAGATTGCATATAGGATTGAATAGAGCAAGTTCTTGAACCTGGGCATCGGGGAACGGATTCGCGGTTAGGATAGACATATACCTAATTGCCTTGCTTGGTTGATTTACAGGAACTATAAATGCATTCTTGTTAGTTCTAACTCCATAAACATATAGGCGTTAGGTTAGCTTGAATAGGCGAGTAAGAACTCGACAGATATTAACCCTGTTAACCTTTAAACTATATAAATTAGTTAGTCAATTCAATTGAAGAATGCGATATGAATGTTAGATAGCCCATAACCCTAGATCGTTTTCATAATATTGATAATATAAAAATCTGCTCTTCCTCTGTTCAAAGTTCATTATTTGTTTTTATTTATTTTAATTAGTTTAGAATCAAATACTTCTAGGTTTAATTTTTGTTTAGACAATTAGGATAGTCTAATTTAGTTAATAGTTAATCACAAGTCCTCGTGGGATCGACATCCGACTTTTAGTCACATTATTACTTGACGACCGTGTATACTTACGTGTGCGTTTGGCCGCAACAAGTTTTTGGCGCCGTTGCCGGGGACTTAGAAATTAGCTATTTTTCTAGATTAGACTTTTAGTTTTGTCCTATTTTTTTTTGTAATATTTTATTTTTATAACTATTTGATTTTTCTCTTAGTGTGTTTCTAGTTTTCTCAGCATGACATCTGGGGATGAAATATCCGGAGGTAAGGTTATTGATGAAGACGCTTGGTTGACGGAAGACTTTTATAGCGTGTCTTTTTGGGCTTGTCATGACCTGAACTCTGGGAGTTCTGAATTTGAATATGGGAGTAAGGGTTGGTATTGGGAAGAATATTCACCATTAAGGGAATATGAGGAACGACGTTGTCTTATAATAACGTTGGTAAATGATTGGTCTAAGGAGAGAGATGAACTTGCACATAAAATTGATAATTTTGGCTTGGCTGTACATAACTTAGATGCAGATTTGAGTGCAAAGGTTGATGCGTGTAACGCCCAACAATTTAATAATGAGTTGTGTGAAGCTGAAAAAAATCTTCTAGACCAAATTGAGGAGCTAAAACGAGAATACCAATCATTAGACCATATTTTTCTTGAGGATGCCAATGTTGAGAAGAATGATCTAGAGTCACATGAGGGAGTAGGTAACATTACCTTGGGAGACTTGAGTGTGTGTATATATGGGGATGTAAATAGTAGTACAATTCATGAGTTAGGGCGCATTAGACCTCATCTCAATCATCTTTCCACATTGTGTTTAGATAGTGAGATACTAATCAAGCCATCTGAGACAATGAGGGAGTCAAAGAGTGAGGATGAGAGTTCCTATATTCTTGAATTTGTTGTGCCAAAAAGCAAAAATTACATTCCTCATCTAAAGGCCAAGAAGTGCAGAGTGAAAAAAATTATTACTTGGCCTGGTTATCATTGTAGCCCCACCACTGGAGCATAGCCGCAGACTGGATGCCATGTTAAGAGTACAATTCATAAGTTTGAGGTGGAGGAAAAAGTGGTTCACATCGTGCCGCGACGTTAAATTACGCGCTTGTTGGGAGGCGACCCAGCTTTACTGCTTTCTTTTTATTTTTGATTTTTTATTGTATTATTTTTGTTGTGTTGTTTTGTTTTGTAGGATTTTGAGCATAGGGAGCAAAGCCATAGGAAGTGTGCAAAAGTGAGCCATGTGGTTGGAACTAAGTGTTGGGTGCCCGCACAAAGGATCATACCCGTGGGGAGTAAAGGTCTGGTAAGTACGTCC
>NW_017670834.1:76822-89280 GCF_001879085.1 Nicotiana attenuata | reverse complement strand
AGAATCAGTTATTTCTAGGTGTAATTCTTGTTTAAGACAATTAAGATAGTCTAATTTAGTTAATAGTTAATCACAAGTCCTCGTGGGTTCGACATCCGACTTTTAGTCACTTTATTACTTGACGACCGCGTATACTTACGTGTGCGTTTGGCTGCAACAAGAATGCTGGGGCTACTTACATAAGGGTCATGACAACCATTTTCCATGATATGATACACAGAGAAATAGAGGTATATGTGGACGACGTCATTATCAAATCCAAGAGGGCCGCAGATCACATAGCAGACTTGAGGAAATTCTTCGATAGGCTCAGGAGGTACAATTTGAAGTTGAACCCCGCAAAGTGCATTCGGGGTTCCTGCAGGAAAGTTATTGGGATTCATTGTCAGTCGCCGAGGGATCGGACTAGATCCGACTAAAGTCAAAGCTATTCAGGAGTTACCACCGCCCAAAAGTAAAAAGGACGTGATGAGCTTCTTGGGACGACTCAACTACATTAGTCGATTCATAGCACAGTCCACCGTAATATGTGAACCCATCTTCAAGATGCTGAGGAAGGATGCCGAGACAAGTTGGACCGAGGATTGTCTGAAAGCTTTTGACAAGATCAAGGAATACCTGTTCACACCACCAGTTCTGGTCCCGCCTGAACCAGGACGACCTTTGCTACTTTATCTATCCGTGTTAGATGGAGCCTTTGGATGTGTTTTAGGACAACATGACGAACAGGAAGGAAGGAGCAAGCCATATATTACCTGAGTAAGAAATTCACACCTTATGAAGCATGGTATTCTCAGCTTGAACACACCTGCTGTGCTTTGACCTGGACAACCCAGAAGTTGAGGCATTATTTCTGTGCCTACACTACGTACCTAATATCCAGGATGGATCCTCTGAAGTACATATTTCAGAAGCCCATGCCTACGGGGAAGTTGGCTAAATGGCAGATACTACTGAGTGAGTTCGACATCATCTATGTAACTCAAAAGGCAGTCAAGGGACAGGCATTGGCAGATCACCTCGCTGAAAATCCGGTGGGAGGAGAATACGAACCTTTCAAAACGTATTTTCCTGATAAAGAAGTATCATTCGTAGGAGAAGACATTACCGAAGCCTCCGGCGGTTGGAGGATGTTATTTGATGGAGCCGCGAATTTCAAAGGAGTAGGCATTGGAGCAGTTTTGGTATCAGAAACATGTCAACATTATCCCGTATCTGCTAAACTCAGATTTCCCTGCACTAACAACATGGCAGAACATGAAGCCTGCATACTAGGGCTCAACATGGCAGTCGACATGAACATTCAGGAGTTGCTGGTGATCGGCGATTCAGATTTGCTTGTGCACCAGGTACAAGGAGAATGGGCTACCAAAAATTCCAAGATATTGCCATATCTGCACCATGTGCAGGAATTGAAAAGGAGGTTCACGAAGATAGAATTCCGACATGTGCCTAGAATTCAGAATGAGTTCGCCGACACATTAGCCACTTTGTCATCAATGATACAGCACCCAGATAAGAACTATATTGATCCCATTCCGGTAAGGATCCATAATCAGCCAGCATATTGCGCTCATGTCGAGGAAGAAGCAGATGGAAAGCCTTGGTTCCAAGACATCAAAGAATACTTATCAAAAGGAGAATATCCGGAGCATGCAAATCACACTCAGAAACGCACACTCCGGAGACTGTCAAATCACTTCTTCCACAGCGGAGGGAACTTGTACAGAAGAACTCCGGATTTAGGTTTGCTAAGGTGTATCGATGTAAAGAAAGCTTCTAAGCTACTTGAGGATGTGCATGCTGGGACATGTGGTCCGCACATGAATGGTTTCGTTCTAGCCAAGAAGATACTCAGGGCAGGTTACTTTTGGATGACCATGGAAACGGATTGTATTCAGGATGTCCGCAAATGTTTTCAATGTCAAGTGCATGCCGACATGATAAAGGCGCCGCCAAAAGAGCTCAATGCAACAAGCTCACCTTGGCCATTCGCCGCCTGGGGAATGGATGTTATTGGTCTGATTGAGCCCACTGCTTCGAACGGACACCATTTTATTCTGGTAGCCATTGATTACTTCACAAAATGGGTAGAAACTGCATCTTACAAAGCTGTAACCAAGAAAGTCGTCGCAGATTTTGTTAAGAATCGTATTGTCTGCCATTTCAGAGTTCCTGAGTCCATTATTACTGACAATGCCGCCAACCTCAATAGTGATTTGATGAAAGCTATATGTGAAACTTTCAAAATCAAGCACAAGAATTCCACCGCCTACAGACCTCAGATGAAAGGAGTCGTAGAAGCCGCCAACAAAAACATTAAGAAGATACTAAGGAAAATGGTAGAGAATCACAAGCAGTGGCATGAGAAGTTACCCTTTGCTCTGTTAGGGTACCGCACCACAGTTCGCACGTCAACCGGGGCAACCCCCTACATGCTGGTTTATGGTACCGAGGCTGTCATCCCAGCCGAGGTAGAGATTCCTTCCTTAAGAGTCATACAGGAAGCTGAACTCAGCGATGCGGAATGGATAAGGAGCCTCTATGAGCAATTGGCCCTTATCGATGGAAAGAGAATGAACGCAGTATGCCACGGCCAACTCTATCAGAACAGAATGTCCCGAGCTTTCAACAAAAGGGTCAAACCAAGGCAGTTCGCACCAGGGCAGTTGGTATTAAAGAAAATCTTCCCGCACCAAGATGAAGCCAAAGGGAAATTCTCTCCCAACTGGCAAGGTCCGTACATGGTTCACAGGGTCCTAACAGGAGGAGCACTCATACTTGCAGAAATGGATGGAGAAATCTGGCAAAAACCAATCAATTCAGACGCAGTCAAGAGATACTATGCCTAGATTATTTCACATTTCTTTTCCGATGTAATTGAACTACACTTGACCTGATTCCCATTTAAGAGGGGATACGTAGACAACTTTATGGGTTTGGTCATATCATAATAAAATTTTCATTTCCCCCCCAAAATCAGAAACTGGGACAGGTCCTCAAAATTCCGGGACAAGTCCAGCCAGCACCATCACATGACAGGAAGTCAGTCATTAGTCAAGAACTGGGACAGAATTTTGAGAAAGATTCTCAAAATTCCGAGGAAGATTCAGCAAGGTCCACCATCCACAAACGGTTAGAGATCATCTACCAAACCGGGGCAGAATTTTGAAGAGGACCCTCAAAATTCCAACATAAGAGAGCTGCAATGCCTTTGAAATGTGTCACAGTCGCTAGTTCATCAAAGTTACTTGATATATCAATACACTTCCAAAACAATTCTATATTTTATCAATGAATGCATATTTTTCGAAAATTCTATTTTTATAACAGCCAGGTGCTACCTAGGGGAATTCAAAGGGGGCTTCCAGAGTGGAGCAAACCAAGGCCGGGAGCAAAGCAAGGCCGGCAGACGAAGTAAGAACCAACCTCCCCCTTGAAACTTACGATTTTTCTTTGAACGCAGGCACATTTGACGATAGCATTCGTACACAAAGCAAATTCACCATCCATCCGGCCGTTAGACGCAAACATGTCCTAGCTAAGATATATACTCCACCCTTATCTGTTATTTTCTCTTTGCATGAGTCTAATCCTTGACTCCACATTTGCATGAGACTAAGCTCTGTCTCCATACTTGCATGAGTCTAATCCTTGACTCCATATTTGCATGAGTCTAATCCTTGACTCCACATTTGCATGAGACTAAGCTCTGTCTCCATACTTGCATGAGTCTAATCCTTGACTCCATATTTGCATGAGACTAAGCTCTGTCTCCATACTTGCATGGGTCGAATCCTTGACTCCATATTTGCATGAGACTAAGCCCTGTCTCCATATTGGCATGAGTCTAATCCTTGACTCCACATTTGCATGAGTCTAAGCCTTGACTCCATATTTGCATGAGACTAAGCTCTGCCTCCATACTTGCATGAGTCTAATCCTTGACTCCACATTTGCATGAGTCTTGACTCCATATTTGCATGAGTCTAAGACTTGACTCCACATTTGCATGAGTCTAAGCCTTGACTCCATATTTGCATGGGACTAAGCCCTGTCCCGCATCTTGCATGAGGTTAAGCTCTACCTCCATATTTGCCTTCTCTTTGCATGAGACTAAGCTCTGTCTCCAATCCTGCATGAGTCTAAGCCCTGACTCCATATATGCATGAGGCTAATCCTTGCCTCCTTATTTGCATCATGATAATACTTGCCTCCCCACTTGCAGGGGACTAAACACTGTCCCTCTTTGCACCAATGCTGCTCTATTTTCTACTACCATCTACTTGCTTTTCGACGGGCTAAGCTCTGCCCTTCATTTCACAAGACTAAGCCTTGTCTTATTACATCATATTATTGTATCTCATGGGCTGAAATATCGCCAATCTGTCCAAAGGCGTCATAGTCTAAAGGCACCATCCTCATAGCCGGAACACACCATGCCATGGCCTGAGGATCTCTCTAGTCTGCACATCATTATTCAAAGGCGTCATGGTTTGGAGGCACCATTTTCATGGCCCGAGAACACCATTTCATGGCCTACGAATCCCTCATTAAACAATTTATGGACCAGGACGTCATGGTCCAAGGACGTCATCTTTAACTGTCCGAAGACAACCTTCATGGTCCAAAGGGAATCTGCATCATGTTTAAACTTTATACATTTGTAGCATCTTTTATTTGCAGGTAATCAGTAGACAACCGCTATCCTAGCAGGAGCTATCTCGCTCCAGTTCCCTCAAACCGTCCCGAACCTTAACTGTTCACCGTAGCCGCTTCTGCATCTCGTGTCCGTCCTTATAATAATTTCATTGGCATAATCCGCAGGTGAGTCCGGAACTACACATGGCCTGATTCCTGTAAAACCAGGGATATGTAGGCAACTCGAAAATTGGAGTTCGGCCTCCGTCTTCTGAAGCATCCCATTCGGTCAAAATTGGCCATCATTTCTTTACCCGAAAACTCTTTCTTCCTTCCCGGGTAAAGAGGGGCAGCTGTTGATACCCAATTTTTCCCTATATATTTTAAATATGCATAAATACCTTCAAAATAGCATATGTATGCATATATAAGCATACACAAGGCTTTTGTAATTTTTCTCATAATTTTAAGGGTTTAAGTTGACTTATTTTCTTCTCTTTTATCCATAAAATCCCCAATAACTATTTCCAAAATTATTGTTTTGATAATTTATTTATTTAAATTCTATACTTATGCCAAAATATGGCTAATGTGATTTTTATGTATTCTTACAATTACATTTAGTATTTTTAAGCTAAATTGCATGTAATTGTGTTATTGGCCCTTTTTAAGATATAATTATATTTTATATGTGTAAAATTGACCCCTATATTTTTAAAATGTTAATTATGTATTTTAAATTATTTTGGTACCTTGAATTATTTTCCAGAAATTGCTTATTATTTATTAAAATTAAAATAGGGAAAAACTGGCTATTTAAATAACAGCCAAATTTGGCTTTCAATTATAGCCAAATCGGATCCCAATCCCAGCCCAATTTTATACTTAATACCTCGACCCAGATCCAATTACCCACTACCTGACACAAGCTATTTTAAATCCTGGCCATTGATGTTTTAAATCAACGGCCCTCATTTCTCCTTTCCTTTTTAATTCCCAAACGACCCCTTACCCTACTCACTTTCCAAATCCCCGCCGCCCTCAGATGCTCTCATCTTCTCTCCTCTCTCAAACCTAACCCTAGACTCTATCAAACGCCTCCTTCTCCGGTCATCTCCGGCGACCATCCTTTCAACCCAAGCCTCCAATGAGTCTCTCATCGCCTTGCTCATCATCTCTAAGACCTTCAAGGGTCCTGGGCCATGCCGATTTGGACCTAGGGTTTCTGTTACTGTTATTTATGGCTTCTCCGGTGTGATTTTGAGCAAAATCACACCTTATATGTTATGATCGCTGAAGTCTGCAACAGGTTCTTTCGATTTCTATTTGGGTTTCCCTTTGAAACCCTAACTCTCTTCTGAATCTCTCAGATCTGTGTTATTTTTACACTTTAAGCCTATTTCCTTCGATGATTTGCTTATTCTCGAGCTTCTTCTTAAAGATCCTCCACTTTAAACCGTCTTTACTTTCTTTAAAAAACTAGGGTTTCTCGGAGATCCTTCTACGCTTGTTTTAATCGATTTCCTTATGATTAAACCTTTCTCCTTGCTTATTTTTTGACCAATTTTATGCTCCTACTATTTTTTTAACTCGACTCTGTTAAAGCCCTAATTTTTAAGATTTTCTTTGCTTTGGTTCTATGTGTTAGCATGATTTTCTTTGCCTTGGTTCTGTGTGTCAGCATGATTCTCTTTGCCTCGGTTCTGTGTATTAGCCTGTTTATTTGATTCTTGTTGACCTATCGTAGTCACCAGGCTTCGAATGTGTTTACTAAATTCCTAGCCTACTTATGTCACTTCTGTGTGACCATGCTCACTTTTTTTGTTTATCTCTTGCTTCTTGCTGTCAATATGGCTAACCTTGCCTTTGCTACGTCTGTTGAGCTCCTCTATTTATATGTTGAACATACAGAATTATGACTCCCTCTTGATTGATTCTGATTTCCTTAATTGATGGAGATTGAAAGATTTTCTTTTAAAGCCTTACAAGCTTTACCCCGTCTGTTTAAGCTGACTGATTTCCTTGCCATATTTGCTATGATGCTTATTTCTACTGAGCTGTGTCCTTAATTAAGGCTTTATGAATTTGGTCCTAATCAGCTACTCTATGCTTATTGAACCTTGACTCCTTCCTTATTTAGTCATGCACTGATTTTTTTTCTTGCCTTATATGATATTGAATCTCCTCGTTTGATTTGATTCCCTTAACTTAAGGGAGTACTTCCTTGATTCTCTAATTGATTGATTCTGAGTTCTTAAATTAGTATACTACTATGATTTTTACCTTATTTCACTACCTACTTTCAACTATAAATACTCTAAGTCTTTCACAAACAAGACGCAGACTGGTTTTCAAAAGCTACCTCTCTTACTAGAAAGTCTGCTCTCCCTCTCTCTTGTGCTATTTGCTACTGTTAGCTGGCTGAAAGCCAAGGCTAATCATCTGTGCTCTTTGGTTCTTTCATTCTGCTTACTTCTACCTTCACTGGTATGTCCTAGTTTTGATTTAAAGCTCNNCCTAGGAATATGGAACAGTTAAAATGACCAAAACCAGTAATACGCCTAGGTACCATGCCTATAGGGATTTCTATTCGCAACTATGTCTGATAATCTAATTGGCCTAATAAATCAATTTCATTTCGCCTAGTTTATTTCTTATAACTGGTCTTATTAAGTGTCAACATTTCCTGAAACCGGTCCCTTCGTAATTGCTTTAATCTCATTAGATATCCTGCCTATAGGTATTAAAAGGGTCTATTTCGAAAACCTGTTTGTTTCTGCATTAATATAGACACAGTACTGCATATAGGCAAGCTTTAGGGCATTTTCAAAGACCACATTCCCCTGAAGCTCTTTCTCCGCCGTTTAATGTTTCTGATTCTAATAACTTTTAAAAGAATCCCAAGGCAGCTACTAGGTTACAACCTTTTGGTATAAAGTTTGGTCTATTTCTGCACATTCACTTAGAGATCCTGCTTTAGGACTTTAAAGACCTTAATTGTGCTTGAGACGTGCTGCTTGTGTGTATGTTTGAGGAGGGAACTGTGGGCCTCGTAATTGCTCCCATTATGTGAAAGTCCTAAATGTTTTGACTGTCACCTTAGAATTTTCGCCTTTTAAAACCTTAGGGGTACGTCTAGAACCACCTATAGGTAGAGGTCCTAACTCCCTCCAGGACCACTGAGAAGGGACGGGTAGCAGCACGCAATAGAGATCGCTGACCAACACTCGCTTTGCATGACCAGTAAGGGGATGGGAAGGGTAGACATGGATATGATGACCGGTGCGCTAATGCCACGCGTAGCCCCTTTTAAAGGAGTGATTACCGAGCATTGTACTGACTTGATCCTATAGGCTAACCAACCTAGGACCTCCCTCTCCCCCAAACCCTCTTTGCTTGAAACTTTATTTTTCCCTTTTTTTTACAACCCGTTTAAATTCTTATTTTATACAATGCCCAACATGCTTTATTTGCAATCATTTGCTTCAATTGTTTGTTTATGGACTAATTTGTGAATATAAGTTCGGCCGGGACCCACATTTATGGACAAAGAGGGATGCCTAACACCTTCCCCTCGAGGTTACTTCGAGCCCTTACCCTAATCTGTGGTAATGCAAACCAACCCAAGAGTTAATTACTCTAGGTGCCCTAACGCACCTTAAATCGCTAGGTGGCGACTCTTCAAATACCCAATTCCCAAAAGGAAATGAGTCATTACACCCCGTGAATGTCAAAACCCGGACTTCTCCCCGCGGAGGAAAAAAGGGGGCGCGACAATCCCTATGAGGAATAGGTACAGTAGCATAAGCCAGACATCCAAAGGTTTTTAAGTGAGAATAAGAGGGAGTTTTATTGTAAAGGACTTCAAAAGGTGATTTATTGTGGAGAAGCCTAGATGGGAGCCTGTTGGTGATGTAGGTTGCTGTGAGCTAACAATCCCCCCAAAACCTAATAGGAGCTTTGGATTGAAAAAGCAAAGTCCCTACAAGCCTCAAGCAAGGTTCTATGCTTCCTTTCAACCACCCCATTTTGTTGTGGTGTATGGGGACAAGTAGTTTGATGAATAATACCTTCGTCAGAGAAACAGGAAATGGCAGAATGACTATCCCCAAGTTCTAGGGCATTTTCCCTCCTAATTGTTTGAACAGTAATGTGGAATTGGGTTTTGACCATGGCCACGAAAGCTTTAATCAAAGAAAAGGCATTACTTTTGGAGCCCATTAAATGAGTCCAAGTAAATCTAGAGAAATCATCAACTATGGTTAGGAAATATCTAGAACCAGAATGTGTAGGAGTGTGGTAGGGTCCCCAAGTATCCACATGTATGAGTTGAAAGGGATGAGTACTATGAATGGAACTATCAAGGAAAGAGAGTCTGGTTTGTAGCCATACGACATATTTCACAGGGAAAATGTTGTTTGGAAGATAAAGAGGAAGATATAGCAGAAATGCCCTTCATTCTAACAAAAGGAACATGTGCAAGTCTTTGGTGCCAAATAATGCCCATTTTATTCAATGCAGCTTCATTACAAGATGGAATAGATTGAAACAAAACATTCTGAGAAGAACTAGAATTACACAATGAACTAGAACTAGAACTAGGATCAATAATAGTAGGAGGTAAAGATGGAAAGCTACATGTAGTAGGCATAGTAAAAACATTTTTAGCTGAAGAAGAAAAGGCAGTGGTACAGGTAAACTTGTAAAGCCCATCCTCTTGCTTACCAAGCTCCAGAGGCATCTTCAGAGAAGGGCCCTGTAGAAAGCAAGAGTCAGAACTAAACTGTGCAATGCATCTCAATAACAAAACAAGTTTGTGCACAGAAATTAGATTATGTTTGAAAGAGGGAATGTAAAGAACATCTGGAAGAACAATAGAAGGATATAAAGAAAAAGTCCCAGTACAAGTAACTTTAACTTTATATCTATTAGGAAGTGTGACGAGATAAGGAATAGGCAAATGTGTAATATTGGTTAGAAGATCCTTGTTGTAAGTCATGTGATCAGATGCTCTAGAATCAATAATCCATTTATTGGGTGAGGACTGACTTAACATGTAAACTAGATAACAAGTCACTACTTTGAGAATGAGCACATTACCAGTAAAATTGGCAGAAGCCATGAGGTCAGATTGAGATGGTGCAGAATCAGAGGCATGCGAATGTTGTAGTAGGGCCATTAGCTGAGAATATTGCTGCTTGGTTAAACCAGGTACTAATGAACCCTGTGAATCATTGTTGGTAGTTCCAAAGCAGGAAGAGAAGAAGAATTTATACAATCATCAAAAGAAAAATCTATTCCAACGGTCGCATTTGCTGCAATTTTCTTCCCTTTGGTGAATTTGAAATCAGGAGGGAAACTATGAAGCTTGAAGCACTTATTCATTAAGTGCCCATTCTTCTTATAATATCTGCAAAATAGATTCCCTTTGGCTTGATCAAAGTTCAATCTTTGGACATACTGTCTCTGAGTGTTGGAACCAGGAGGCCTATAATTTGTGTTGGGATCGGACTGATGGTTGAGATTGATTTTGGCAGTGAAAGCAGCTGAATCAGGACCAAACTGAGAGTTGGAATTGATCTGCCTCTGCCTTTCATCTTGAAGAAGGATGTTATATGCACTGTCTAGTGTTGGAGATGGTTGCATCATGAGCAAGTTTCTCCTGACACTAACATAGACTTCATTCAGCCCCATGAGAAACTGATGAAGTCTATCCTCTTCCTTCTCTTTAAGAATACCTTCCTTTGCACCACAAGTGCAGTGATTTCCATGATTTGTACAAACAACTCTCAATTCATCCCACAATTTCTTTAGTTTGTTAAAGTATGAGGCAATATCTTGGAAACCTTGACAGGTAGAAGCTAGTTCTTTCTTAATTTCAAAGGCTTTAGTTCTATTTACTGTCCCATATCTTTTATTTAACTGTCTCCATATTTCTTCAGCTATTTCAGAATAGTGGACACTATCCGCAATATCAGGAGACAAAGAACTTGTTAACCATGAAATTACCATATTATTACATCTGTCCCACTGCTTAGACTCGATGGGATTATCAGGAGGTTTGGGCAAACTACCATCAACAAATGCAATTTTGTTACTAGCAGACAAAGAAACAATTATACTCCTTTTCCAACCCCCAAAATTCGTCCCAGAGAAAGGAACTGGCACAAGTGAAACACCTGGAACATCTGAAGACTGCACAAACAAAGGACTAGAAGGTTTTGGAACGAACTCAAGTGTACCAGATGCAGTACTCAAATCAAAATCAGTAGATCCCATAGCTACTATAACATTAAACAATGAAAAATTTATCCGATGAATCTCATGCAAAGAGGGGAAATATACAGAGCTACCGGATTCTTTGCAACCGTAAGTACGGCCTTCAAAACTACAACTCACAGTAGCATAACAACCAAACAACTCTTCACAGAAACACAACAACCATGATTAATGAAATAGGGTGAAGTCGTAAAACCCTAGAAATCTTGAGCTTAACGATGACTACACGAATTTGTAGATAAAACCTCCACAAGTAGACGAAAGAGGAACACAAGGTCAGAAAATACTCAAATGAATCAAAATGAGCAGGAAATCCGTCGAAGAAAACAGTATGTAGACTCTAAATCGCTACCCACACAAATCGAAATCCTCAACGAAACACGATGAAGCTAACATCGGAAGATAGAGGAGGACGAGATGGTCCAGAATCTCGCTCTGATACCATGAAAACATGGAGGAATCGATCGGGATTTTGGAAAAAGGTATTAGGGTTCATGTGAGAGAGAAGAGAGAAGAAGGATTTTTCTAGAACTTAATTGAAAAATAACCTCGATGGTCTGAGCCGGGTTGACCCTGTTTCTATATATACAGGCCAATATACACATAATAATACAAAAGTCTGGAAAGACTAACTACTAAACATAAGTTGGGCTAGTTTCGTAATTACAATACGCCCAAATCAAGTGGTAAAATAAATAGAGACTATGCTAATCAATCTTTCCTTTTGGGCCCAGATGCCAAATAGTCCATGAGTCCAACAGAAACTGCTTCTGAGATGAATATAGAACCTGAATTTTGTAAAAAACAAGTAATATATAGAAAAAAATAATTTGATGAGAATGTTAATAATGAAACCACAAAGTCTATTGAAGAATCTTTTAGAGTAGATTACTTTTTATATATAGTAGAACAAGCCATTCTTCACTTCATAATAGATTTGAACAATTAGAAGCGTATGAACGTTTTTTTGGTTTTTTGTTTAGTGGTAAAAAATTAAAGTCATTAGATGATGAGAATTTGAAAAAATATTGTCTTAACCTTGAAAGGTCTTTAAGACATAATAGTCACTCTGATATTGATGGTCTAGACTTATTTTCTGAATTAAAAGTATTAAGGAAAATAGTACAAGTACAAGATAATACTCTAGTAGACATACTCAATCAGATAAAAGACTTGATTCTTTTCCAAAGGCCTATATTGCTTATAGAATAATGTTAACAGTTCCTGTAACAATTGCCTCGGCGGAAAGAAGTTTTTCAAAATTAAAATTGATAAAATCTTATCTAAGATCAACTATGTCTCAAGAGAGATTAAATGGATTGGCCATTTTATCAATTGAAAAAGAATTGTTAGAGGAAATAGATTATAAAAAGATTATTAATAACTTTGCAACTCAAAAAGCTAGAAAAATAGCCCCCCCCCTCTCTCTCTCTCTCTATCTATCTATCTATCTATCTATCTATCTATCTATCTATATATATATATATATATATATATATATATATATATATATATATATATATATATATATATATATA